>NC_133654.1:240624934-240739795 GCF_009905375.1 Apium graveolens
TTTCCTGTTGCCCTGCAATCACAAAGACCACTAATGATTAGTTTTAAGGACCCAGACTTGCTTGGATCCTTTGGCCTTATTAAGTTTGTTAACATTTGCAGCGGATTTAACATCATAGTTTATGTTAACATTTTTCTTATCAGAATTTATAGTATCAGACTTTGCATCAGGACTTACACTAGAAGGAATAATGCTAACTTTCTTTAAAGAAGGTTTTATTTGATAATAATCATAGTACAAACTATGATATTCCTTACAAGTATAAATAGAATGCCATAAACTACCACAATGAAAACAAGGATTTTGTGGCCTATATCTAACAGACTGACTCTTAACTCCTGATTTTGAAGGTAAGGAGTTTATGTTCCTATTCTTCCTGCAAAAAGAAGCCAGATGGTTAAAATTTCCACAGTTATAACATTTCTTTCTAGGGGCATTAAGAACAGGCTTATAATCATTGCTTTTATTCACACCTTCCTTTCCATTCCTATTTTTCCTAGGTGGCTTTACCTTGTTTACATTCTTAACATCTTTCAACTTATGCTTAAGCTGCTTCTTTGTCATTAAGCCCATGTTAACTTCAGTTGGCTTATCCTGTTTTGGTTTGTCAGAAGTTAATTTCTCTTTAACTTCTGATTTATCAGTACTAGACTTTACAGCTACAAACTTAACAGGATTTACCTTTGGCTTTTGTTTAACAACTATAGGCTCAATTTCTACAGTTCCTTTATCATTCTTATCATCTCCATAACCTAATCCCTCTTTCTAATTTCCACTACTTAACAAATTCCGAGTTATTCTGCCAGAGTTAGTCCAAGTCCTGATAATTTCTCTTTCCTTTTCTAACTCAGTTTTTAGAGATTCATTCATTTTAAGCACTTCATCTCTAATATAGAAAGCATCATCTCTATCTTTCTGAGTTTGATGGAACATAACTAACTCTTTTTCTAAATAATCATTCCTCTTTTTATAAGCAAGATTTTCAGAAGTTAATCTTTCACATGTTAAAGTTTGAGCTCTATAACTAATGAACATGGTTTTAAGATATCTTCTCAACTCAGTAATATCATCAGTATGAAAAACATAAGTTGTTTGAGGTACCTTTAACTCAGCAGCTTCAGAACTGCTATCAACATTTGCCATCAAGGCATAGTTCACCTCACTTTCAGAATCTGAAGTATCTGTCCAGCTTTTCTTCATTGTGACAAGTGCCTTGCCTTTGTCACTCTTCACTTTCTTGCAATCAGGAGATATGTGGCCTTTCTCACCACAGTTGTAGCATTTGACATTTGAGTAATCTCCTCTGTCAGACTTTCCTCCTTTACCTTCAGATTTTCTGAAACCTTTCTTATCAGAACTTGCACCTTTCCTTGAAAACTTCTTTCCCCTTCTGAATTTCCTGTATGCAATCTTTGTGATTCATTTCACCATAAGAGCACACAGCTTCATCATCTCTTCATCAGGGTCCATCTCAGATAGACTTTCAGTTTCTAAATCATCATCACTATCAGGACTTGATGACTCAGTATCAGACTTTGTGATGAGAGCCTTTCCTTTGCCTTTCTTTGAGACAGCCACTTTAGGGGATTCCTCCTCAGCCTTAAGAGCAACTGTTCTAGATTTTTTCCCATGCCTCTTGCTTCTTTGATCCATCTCAATTTCATGAGTCTTGAGCATACCATAAATTTCATCAAGAGTAGTTTCATCAAGAGCATAGTTGTCTCTTATAGTTGTGGCCTTCAAATCCCAACTTTCAGGAAGAGCTAAAAGGAATTTGAGATTAGTATCTTCAAGATCATATTCCTTATCCACCAGTGACAGATCATTAAAGAGCTTGACAAATCTGTCATATAAACCAGTTAATGACTCATCAGGTTTTGAGTCAAAGTGCTCATACTCTTGAGTGGGTATAGTCCTCCTGTTCTTCTTAATTGAATCAGTTCCCTGGCATCTTGTCTCCAAGGCATCCCATATCTCCTTTTCAGTCTTGCAGTTACTTACCCTGTTTGACATTACATTATCAATGGTACTGTGTATTAAATATCTTACCTTTGCATCCTTTGCAATATATGAGATATCTTCAGCTGTATATTCACTTTTCTCCTTTGGTACAGTCTGTGCTGGCTGATCTGCAACTATAACAGAGAACTTGGTTGGCTTATGTGGTCCTTCATTAATTCTATCAAGGTATTCTGGATCTGTAGCTTCCAGAAACATAGACATCCTCACCTTCCATATGGGATACTCAGAGGGTTTGAGTATGGGAACCCTAATAGTCTCATATCGATTATGGATTTGAGTCTTTGGAGTTTCTTCAGTTTTGGGTGGCTTGGTTGGAGTTTTTACTTCTTCATACATGATTGTTTTGGGATCTTTACTGTATGTATGTTAACAGATTGCTCTGATACCAATTGTTAGGTCACACACACTGTAGAAGGGGGTTGAATACAGTGTTTATTACAATCAAATAGAATATAAGAACTCAAGTAATAAAACACAGATTTTATACAACACAATAAACTCTGTTACAAAGAACTGTTCTCTCTCAGTGATGAACAAATTATCACGAGAGCTGCTAGGGTTACAATAAATAATAAACTCGGTTATGATAACACTTATAGTGTAAACCCTATGTCTGTGTTTATATACTACACAGTTACACGATAATCTTCTAATTGATATCGAATATAATTCTGCTTCCTAATATATATCAATCACTTATCTTTTCTTCCAAGTATTCTATTCCTCATAGAATTCTTCTCCATGCATATCTCTTCTTATGTTTGTCTTGATCTCCTTTCCTTTCAATCAGCCTCCTTCCTTATCTGAACGTCTCCTTAAGTCCTGATATTATCTCCTAATAAATATCTCCTGATAACTTAAGTTCTGACAACTTAAGTTCTGACATCTTAAGTCCTGACTTCAGTATAAGTACTGATTTCCAGTTAAGTACTGATTTATCCTGTTAAGTAAGATCCGAAAACTAAACACAAATCATATTAGACATGACATCACAAATATATCTAACATATACCAAATTTTGTCATAAATGCTCATCCGTTAATCATCATTAAGGAGGGAGTGAAAAGGGGGTGTTATGTCCCTTATGTATTCCAACGTTTGGGGAGAAAGATGGGCCTCGGCTTGAGGTTCTCCGTGGGCCTTCGGCTTATGGGCCTGGTGGACCTTCGGCCTAATAGCTCAATCGTCCAATGGGCCTTCGTTCAGTGGGCCTTATTGGGCTCATAGCCAACATGTCCCTGTCCTTTGGCTGGGCTTTCAGGCGGGCCGATGGACATTAATTCTGGCCCATATTGGGGCGAAGAAACCCTAGGGCGACTGCTTCAGTTTCACCTCGATCTTCGTTCATACACGTGGCAAGCTTGTGGGAACTTGTGGTGCATTAAAGTGACAGCTGTCGGCACGTCGTTTTATGGCTCAATCTCAGCCATTGAATCTCAACCGTTTTAATCTGGGACGTCCGTTTTAAAACCCTCCAAACGTCGCCCTTTTAAAATCATTTTAGGCGCCTATATAAGAGCCATTGTGCATTTCTTTTTCTTTTTATCACTTTCAATTTCTCTCCACAACAACAATTGTCGTCAAGTTCACAAGTCACGAGCAACTGCAACTCAACTTTTCCAGATCACCCCATTTCAATCCAGGAGCATCTTCAAATTAGTAAGTCCCCTTTCGTTTCTCAGTGTTCCTTACATTTCCATGCAAGTGTTTGGGTTTTTACGGGTTTTGCATGCGAGTCCAGTGGTTAATTTTTTTTTTATGGGCTTTTAAGTGTATATTATTGTTGTGTTTGGGGTCTTTTGGTTTATGGGGTATTCCTGGGTAAGCAATAGGATTTTCTGGGTTTTGTTAATTTCTGGGGCCTCCCATGGGTTTAAAGATGGCATGCGAGGCGTTTTGTGGCCAAGAACTCTCTTCGGGGGGTTCTTGGCCTAAGAACGTCCTTCGGGAGCCAACCCAGGGGGAAGAGGCGGTTTGGAGTTTAAAGATGGCAGGCGAAGGGTTTCTGGGGGTAAGGACTTCCTTCGGGAAACTTGCCTTTTGGGACATCCTTCGGGTGCTGACTCCATATTCTTTTTCTGTTTGCTCGGTTCTAGGACATGTACTCGGCCATTTATCCTTTTTCATTTTTCTTTTATCTTGTCCTGAGTACATGGACTAATGTCTCTCTGTTTCCGAATACAGGGACATGGATCGAGCGAATCGCCCTCCAGAGACTTGGGACCCAAGGTCGGGCATTTTGGCGGGAACATCTTTTATTCACCCTGAGAGAACGGGTCGGGATCTCTTCGGATCTGTGGCGAACTATCCGGCGGCAAACAACCGATTGGAGCTGTCGAAGGAGAGGATAATTCAGATGTATTCTGATTTCTTTGTCCCTCAGAACTTCTTCTGGCTCTACGCCCCCAAGGAGAACGAACGGATTTACGATACGCCTGGACTGCCGAAGGGGTACGACGACTATCCTATCGGAATTTCAGAGGCGGCTTTCAAATGCGGCTTCCGAGTGCCGACACTGAAGATAGTGAAGCATCTCTTCAAACAAATAGGGATTGACATGGGGCAGATGGACCCCAATGGGTTCATCCATATTAACTGCTTCCAGAATAGGTGCCTCCATGCAGGAGTCACTCTCATTCCAAGGCTATTCTGGTGGCATTATGACTTCAGAAGGAACCCGAAGAGCCCGGGTTTTTACACCATCGCTCGTCGTGCTGGCCGGGCAGATTGGACGGCCACTAACTTTAGCAACAAGAACACCCACACTCACTGGTGTTTCGTGAGTGGGCGGAGGTTGGCCCCAATGTCCGTCTGGCGGGATGTGAATCCTTCGCTACTCCTCGCCCCGAGTTTAACAGAGAGGGAGAAGGAGGACTACGCGGCCCTGGTAGATATCCGTGTGAGCAAGCTGGGTCCCGAAGAATTTCGGGACAGGGGCTGGCTGCTAAGTTTGTGGGGATGGAGGTAACAAACTTCTCCTACGTCTATCATAGTTTGCTTTTATTATTTTAGTCTTTCTTTCATTCGCTCATGTTTTTTTTCATTCTGTCTTCTTTATTGTCTGAGGTATTCTGCCTTGTTTTTATTTCAATGTCTTCCAGAGAGGCCCTAATTGAAAGGAAGAAGGCCAGAGCGGCCGAGAAGAGGGCCGCAGAGGAGGCGGTGAAGAAAAAGGCTGCTGAAGAAAGGGCCACACCGAATCCTTCGGAGCAGATGGAGGAGAGGCCCGAGGCTGAGAGGGTCTCGCCGCTTCGTCAGGCCCCGGCTACTTCCGAGGAGGATGAGCCGGAGATTGTGAGGGAAGGGAACCCCTCTAAGAGGACCCGTAGCCGGGAGGGGGTCGCTCAGTCTTATCTCCCCAGATGGGGTGTGCTGATGTCCGAACACACTGTCTACCCGGCGAGGCAGTCCACGAAGGAGGTGGCTTCGGACTTGTGCCACGGTCTTCATCTCCCGGCCGATCTGCTGACCTTTGCTTCGGCTTCTCCGATCGAGGCTTGTATTGAGCTTCTGTGCTTTTTGTCCCTGGTATGTTTTTAATTTTGTTTCTAATTTGGTTCATCTTTATCATTCGGTACCTTTCTCTTTCCTCGTTTAACGCTTTTGCCTTTGTCTTTTTTGTAGGAGGCTCCTTGGGCTACGGTCGTGGAGGACAAAGTTCGGGACATAGAGACTCGGCTGACCGAGGTGAAGGAGCTGGAGAGGAGGGCCACGTCGGCCGAGGAGGAACTCAAGAGGGTGCAAACCCAGAATGAGGTGCTGGAAGGTCAGGCCACCGTGCTGAAGGGTGACAAGGCCAAGCTAGAAGAGGACCTTGAGAAGGAGAACCTGAGGATCTCCCACCGGAACATCCAACTGAAGAATTCCCGCAAGGAGCTTCTGAAGAAGCAGAAATAGCTGACCTGACGGAAGAGCGTTGCTTCCAGTTCGACGCTGACTATGTCCTGGAGAAGGCTCATGGACTTAACTGGGATTATAAGTAGCTGCTGGATGACAGCCTGGAGGATCCTATCGGCCGACCAGCGGTTGAAGTCCCTATTGTCTCCTCCGGCGAAGATAAAGAGCTCTCGGATGAAGATCCCCAAGCCTAAGCCTCTGACACTGAGGTGCTTGATATGACTGAAGATGATCTTTTGGCGAAGTTTTCCGTTGGTGTTTCCATGGTCATACCCAACTTTTACAGCGGCTTTCTTCGTTCATCTTCTTTGTAATTTCATTTTTTGTAATTGGTACTCCTGCCTTCGAGCTTTTGTAATTTAACTAGCCTTCGGGCTTTTATATTTTAATGCATCTTTCGCCTTTTGTCAGCATTGTTTCTTTTATTTTAACCATGTATTCGGCCTTATTAATTTTTCATAACGATTTTTAATAAGATGAATTGTATCTTCGACTTTATTTTCCTTAACAATTTTAATAAAACGAATTGTATCTTCGGCTCATTCGCCTTAACAATTTTAACGATTTTTAATAAGATGAATTGTATCTTCGGCTCATTCGCCTTAACAATTTTAATAAGACGAATTGTATCTTCGGCTTTATTTGCCTTAACAATTTTAATAAAATGAATTGTATCTTCGGCTCATTCGCCTTAACAATTTTAACGATTTTTAATAAGACGAATTGTATCTTTTGCTTTATTTGCCTTAACAATTTTAATAAAACGAATTATATCTTTGGCTCATTCGCCTTAAAAATTTTAATGCCTTACTATCCCTTACGGACCTGAGTGTTAAAGGCCGAAGGTGACTTCGGGCTGTTAATACTTTGAAAGGCTTCTGTCAGACGAAGGAATATGGATGTTAATCATTTTGTGATTGCCCGTTGACTAGCATGACGTTGTTCATTCGGTCAATACAGAGGAGAGGCTGATCTTCTTTGGGATTGCCCCTAGACTAGGTCGTCATCGTTCTGTATATGTTTTTAAAATATGCATGATTGAGGCTGAAGGGTCCTGTCTTTTTTGGGATTGCCCCTAGACAGGGTTTTCTTCGGTCTCCTTTGATATCACAACAATAAGGGAAGGACGAAGGAGAAGGCCTTATCTCAGGATTGTCCCTAAAGATTCTTCATTCGTCATTACCGTGTGTTTATTACAACTTAAATAATAGTGGTGGAGTGAAGGATATTTGATTTGCACGGGATTTCCCCTAGGTTCTTAACAATACGTGCTTCGTTCATAAGTCGAACATATATGGCGTCCGGAGAGTTTATCATCTTCGGGATTGCCCCTAGATAATACTCCTGCGGCCGTACATTTGGTAAATAAAGAAATGTGACAGAAAGTGCATATTTATTTATGATTGAACTGCTTACACTTTTCATATAAACTTCAAGTACAAATTTGACTTGAAAAGAAATTTCTTACTGATAAAACTTTCGAATGCGACTGGCATGCCAGGTGTTTTTAATCGCTTCGCCTGATAGTGTTTCAAGCTTGTATGTTCCTGGGCGACCGACCTCGGTCACCTTGTAAGGCCCTTCCCATTTAGGCTGAAGTTTTCCTTGTTTGGTCGGCATAGAAGCAGCCAGCTCCCTCAGGACTAGGTCTCCTACTCCGAACGACCTTTTCTTAATGTTGGAGTCATAATGATGGGCTGCTTGCAGTAATTATTTCATATTTCTTTGGTGGGCAGCTTCCCTTTCTTCTTCCAGTAAGTCCACGTTCGCCCTTAGCCCAAAGCTGTTACTTTCTATATTGTAGACCTCAGTTCGGTACGATTCCAGTCCTACTTCAACTGGGACCAGGGCTTCGGTTCCATAGGCTATTCTGAAAGGAGTTTCCCCTGTTGAAGTCCTAGGGGTCGTTCGATAGGCCCACAAAATCCAAGGGAGTTCTTCTGACCATATTCCTTTAGCTTCGCCCAGCTTCTTCTTTATCCCTCGAAAGATTACTTTATTTTCTGCTTCGATTATCCCATTCCCTTGCAGATAGGTGACTGAGCTAAATCTTTGCTCAATTCCGAAGTGGTGCAGGAACTTGCGAAACTTGTTTCCAATAAATTGAGTCCCATTATCCGAGATGCAAGTCTTCAGAATTCCGAATCGGAGAATAATCTTTTCTAGGAAGAACTTTTTTGCTGCTTCTTCGGTTATGGTCGACAAAGGTCGGGCTTCGACCCACTTGGTCATGTAATCAATGGAAATTATGCAGTACTTGGCTTGCTTCGTGCTAGTTAGGAGAATTCCAACTATGTCCATGGCCCACACGACAAACCGAATGAGACTTAGAATGAAAGTCATTTCTTCTGGGGGCTGCCTCGGGACATTGGCGAACAATTGGCACTGTACACACTTCTTGGCATACTCGCTGGCATCGGCCTTCAGGGTTGGCCAAAAGAATCCCTGGCGAAGGATTTTGAAGGCGTGGGACCAACCGGCCAGATGCTCGCCGCAGATTCCTTCGTGCACTGCCTCAAGAGCTTGGCATTGTTTTTCGGTGTTTAGGCATCTCAGGAGGGGCTGACTGACTGACCGACGATACATCCTCCCATTGATGATAGTGTAGCTCGATGCTCTGTACTTTATCTTTAGCACCTCCTTTCGGTCCTGAGGTAGGATACCTTTTTCCAGAAATTCCTTAGGGGAGTCATCCAATCGTTCCCATGGCGAATCTCTAGACATTCTTTCTTCTAGATCGAAGGCGTCTTGGCTTTGGTGAGATAGATGGAACCAGTTAGGTTCTGTGTCTCTACCGAAGCTAGCTTAGAAAGGGCGTCTGCCCGTCCATTATTCTCCCTGCCAATTTGACTTAGCTCAAAATTTTTAAATGACAGAGAAGCATCTTTTACCTTGGTGACGTAAGCTTTCGTCCGGGGGTCTCTCTGCTCATATTCTCTAGAGAAGTGCTTTACAACCAGCATAGAGTCGCTGAAGGCCCTTAGGTGCTTCACCTCAAGACTTCGGGCCAGCTCCATCCCTGCGAGGAGTGCTTCGTACTCTGCTTCATTGTTCGTCAGAGGAAAGTCGAATCTTATAGCCTAGCATATCTCAAACCCTTCGGGGCTGGAGAGTATTAAGCCAGCCCCACACTTTTTCCCAGCTACCGATCCATCTACAAAGAGTTTCCATTTTCCTGGAGTCCGAATGAGCTGTTTGCCGAGCGTGAGATCCTTCGGCCCCGAGAATGTGCACTCAACCACAAAGTTAGCCAGAGCTTGGGCCTTGATCGCCGTTCTGGGGACATACTCAAGATCAAACTCCCCAATTTCGATGGACCAGGCCACTACTCTTCCCGAGGCTTCGGGCCTTGTTAAAATCTTCTTCACGGGTTGACTGGTGACGACTTGAATCGTTCGGATTTGGAAGTAATGTCGTAATTTTCGGGAGGCCATAACCAACCCATATGCAAATTTTTCGGCATTGGGGTACCTCGTCTCTGCATCCTTGAGGACGTGGGACACGTAGAACACAGTGTGTTGATTGCCTTCATAATTTTTCACAAGCACCGCCCCTAAGGTTCTGTCGGACACAACCAAGTAAAGCTGGAGAGTTTCCTTCGGGTCAGGCCTCATTAAGAGTGGTGCCTTAGTTAGGTATTCTTCCACTTCTTCGAACGCCCTTTGACACTCGTGTCCCCACTCAAAATTCTCTGATCCCTTAAGTACGGCGAAGAAGGGGAGTGCCTTTTCGGCTGATCTGGAGATGAGACGCCGAAGGGCGGCAAGTCGGCCAGTCAGCTTCTGGATATCTCTGATGCATTTAGGGGCTTTCATATTAATAATTGCTTCGATTTTTTCAGGGTTCGCCTCTATCCCCCGAGCGCTGATCAGATAGCCAAGGAACTTACCACTAGAGACTCCGAAGGTACATTTATTTGGATTGATCCTCATGTTGTTTCTCCGGAGCGTCTCAAAGCACTCTTTCAAGTCTTCGACATGATCTTGGAATAATGACTTTACAATCATGTCATCCATATATGCTTCCATGTTCTGACCAATCTGCTCTTTAAAGACCTTGTTTACCATTCGCTGGAATGTGGTTCCAGCGTTCTTCAGTTTGAAGGGCATTTTAATATAAGCATAAGTCCCCTTCGGAGTTATGAACGCTGTCTTGGGCACATCCTTGTCATTCATAGCAATTAGATGATAGCCACAAAAAGCATCCAAAAAACTAAGTACCTCGTATCCTGCCATAGCGTCTATCAGCTGGTCGATGCTAGGCAAGGGGTAGTGGTCCTTCGGACATACTTTATTGAAGTCCGTATAATCCACGCACATCCTCCACTTCCCATTTGACTTCTTGACAACCACCACATTGGCTAGCTAGTCGAGATATTCAATTTCCTCAATGAACTTGGCTTCCAACAGTTTTTCTACTTCGGCTTCTATAACCTTCTATCGTTCGACTGCAAATGTCCTCTTCTTCTGCTTCACCGATTTGGCCTCAGGCTGTACATTAATACAGTGCTTAGCCGTCTTGGGATCCAAACCGAGCATGTACTCTGGCCCCCTGGCGAACACATCATGGTATTACAGAATGACAACTACTACCTTTTCCTTTAGATCGGCCCCCATGCTTTTCCCAATCCGAACCATTTTTCTAACTTTTCCAACTCAATATTCAATGTTTCATGGCTTCCACTGGGCTCGGCTTCGGCCCGCTTTCTTTTTCTGGTTTCGTCCGGCCCTCCGTATTCCCGATCCTTCTCCAAGTCCTCAAGCATTATGATTCTAGCAGTTTTTTGATCGCCCCTCATTTCTCCTACCCCTTTTTCGGTTGGAAACTTGAGCTTAAGATGGGGTATAGACTCCTCCACTTCAAAGGTCGACAGGAAAGGTCTTGCGAATATGGCATTATATGGGCTCTCAATTCGAACCACATAGAATTTCACCGGCTTCTCAAAAATATATGGCAATTTGCCCAGGAGGACAGGGAGCGTGATTGTTCCCTCAAACTGAATGGGATGTCCTCCAATGGCGTAAAAGGGGAGCCTCATTGCAGGGCTCTAACTGTTCTACGGCCAAATTCATCTTGTAGTAGGTTTTGTGGAACAGTATGTTGGCCGAACTCCCGGTATCCACCATTACCTTCCATATTTTATTCTACCCAATGATAGGATTTATAAATAGAGGGTCCTCGTGTGGGAGAATGACATCCTCGTAGTCTTCAGTGCTGAAAGTCATGGGCATGTGGGGCTTCGCCTGACCGAACTGATAGATATTGTACACTTGTCGGGCGTATTTTTTCTTGGTTGTCTTGCTATCCTTGCCTAGGATATTACCCCTAGATATGGTTTTTACTTCGCCCCTTATCCTATCCCTTCGTTCTGGCTCCTCGGCCTCTGCCTCCTCCTCCTGATTCTCCTTTGGACCAAGTCTGTCTCTCAGATCTCGGACGAACTGATTAAGTTCGCCATCTTTGATCATATGCTCAATGAGCCTTTTGAGGAGATAGCACTCATCGGTATTATGCCCCTTGTCCTTGTGGTAGTCGCAGTATTTGTCGGGGTTCTTCTTATGGTTTGGGACCTTCATTTTTGTTGGACGAATGAATCCGGGATTGCCCTTGATTTCATGGAGAATCTTGGAGATCGCCGCATTCAAAGGGGTGAACACGGCCGAATCTCTATCTCGTCGCCGTTCGGCCCCTCGATCCGTCTCTTTTCTTCCTTCTTTCCTATCTTCCCTTCGGTCAGAGCCTGATCTTGAGCCTTCGTATTTGTTAGCTCGCTTTGATCGGTCATCCCTTCGAGAATCCTTATACCCCCCAATACTCTCCATTTTTCGGCGAATGTTCTCGCCCCGCACATATATATCATTCAGGGATCTAGGGGGAAAATCATAAAGATATGAACGAAGCTTTTTACCTTTATAGGGGTCCAGCCCCGCCGTCAAGAAGCCCATTTCTTTGACCTTGTCCAGGTTAGTAACCATTCCAGCTTCCTCCTTAAACAGAGCGAGATAATCCCCCAACTCCTCATTCGCCCTCTGTCTGCAGTGGACCAGGGCTTCCGTGTCCTTCGCCTTTCGGCACAAGTGAGAGTAGTACTTCAGAAACTTCCTTTTTAGTTGCTCGTAAGATCCAATAGACCTAGACTTAAGGGATTTGTACCACATCGAAGCTGACCCCTTCAGATAGGTCTTGAACATTTTGCACAGCATGATATCATTATGACCCATCCCGATCATTAGCAGCTATTACTTTTCGCAGTGGTCCTCAGGGTCTTCCTTCCCGCTGTTCAATTTCTTGGGTCACGACCGGCTCCCTATCGGCCCTCCTATCGCCGAACAAGGCCTTTTCTAGGCGAGTGAGCCTGAGGCGGGAGACGTCAGGCTCCTCGTCCGAGTCATATGAGAAGGGTTGTTTCGTTCTCTTCCTTCGAGGATGCGAATCAGAGTCAGACTCATCTTCTTCGTCATGTGCCCTTCGATCTCTTCTATCCTTATTCGTTCTTCCATGCTCGTCGGCCCACATTAGTTCACGTAGGGTCTTTTCTTGCAGTTCAATTTATTCCCTTTGAAGCTGCAGGGCCTTGAGTCGCAGCGCATCAGCCTCTCTCCGCTTGGCACAGGCTTCTGCATCCTTTTCTGTTTGGTCACTTTTGGCCTTGCTCTTCTCCGAGGCCTTTTCTGCCCGTATCTTTAGGAGCAAGACTTCCTTTTAGGAGTTAATATGATGACTCCATCTTCGTCCACTAGGGTGGATTGTTGTCCTTTATCAGTAAAACCAAGTGGCGGTGAATGCTCATGAATTATTTTTGTCATGCTCTCGTTATCTCAGCTTGTAACTCTCGTAGTTCCCATAGACGGCGCCAAATGTTACGCCCAGATTCATTCAGACGGATGAACAGGCTTCGGCCTCAGTGAAGACTGCTTTGACTTAGACCTGAAAGTGAAGAGAATGCGAGGGTTTGTACCCCCGATTCACCTCCGGTGTGAGAATAAGAATCTGGTTGTAAAGTGGGTAGAAAATACAATAAAATCAGAGTGTTTCTGAGAGAATATGACTATGTTTTGTCTTGCTTTTCAAGGGGTTTTATACCCAATTTTGTCATGAATGCTCATTTGTTACTCATCATTAAGGAAGGAGTGAAAAGGGGGAGTTATGTCCCTTCTGTATTCCAACGTTCGGGGAGAAAGATGGGCCTCGGCTTGAGGTTCTCCGTGGGCCTTCGGCTTATGGGCCTGGTGGACCTTCGTCCCTGTTATGCCACATTTTGGCATGACAAATACTTTTTAATAATTCCGTAATTTGTTAATTATTAATTACGGCTAATAATTAATTGCTTAAGCCCCAAGTTATCCTCTCTCCGAAACGAGGAAAGAATCAATCTCAATAAATCAATAACGGAAAATATCTCTCAACGATATTCTTCAAATCAGGAAGATATCACAACGCTCAGATTAAATCAGATAAAATCGGTAATTACCACATTAACAAAACTTATCCCTAAAGTCTCTTAGGGATAAGCCCAAATTTCACAGAACTGCGTAGGCTTGATCCAATATAAATTGGTACGCAGGCATCTTGGCAAAGGGATCCGATACAACGAGACAAATCGAGACACCTCCCAAGTCCAGCCCCTCTTTTTCATAAACCCTAATCTCACAACTACACACAAATTGCTCTAATATTCCAGCAACCCTCCGATTTCGTGTTGTTACGAAATTCCTCCAACAACATTTGGCGCTAGAAGGAGGGCTTTATTATTCAAGGAGGACGAATAATATTACAAAACTCGTGGGTTTATGGTTCATCCATATAATGGGGGATCGATAGTCAATTACCGATGGTGAAAAAAAAAGGGGCTCGTGGCAGATATATCCTATATGGATGTACAATAACACACAATTCAGCGGAGTCCAGGCGGTGCAACATGGTGCAGCAAAGGCAGTCTCATGATGAATAACAAGACCCAGCGGCGGCATGCAAACTTGGCAAAAAAAAAATAATATTTAACATGGAGTGACCCGTGGCATTTAAGAAAACCCAACGATCAGGCGTTTGTAGTCACACGCGGACGGACTTGTTAAGGTAATATACACGCGCGGACAAGGAGAAATAAAAAAAAAGGGAAGCAACCATGGAGTAAAAAGAATGACGAATGAACATGTCATGTTGAGATTGCGGGGCCAGCAGGAAAAAGAAAAGGACAAAAAACTTGAGGAACACTAAAACGCACCATAGAAAAATGGTGACACTCGGAAATTCACAGCCTGTTAGAAGCGGAAAATAAAGATAAGATTTTTCTTCTCCTGATTTATTTCTGCAAATTTATTATTACGTGATGAATGCATAGATATTATGTTTTTCTTCTAATTTTTTATAAGAAAAATATTTAGTGATAAAATTCGTGCGAGTCACATATTTTTATGATTGTAAAATTATTGCGTCATCTTAATTTTGGACGACACACATATTTTGGGAAAAAATCGTACGAGATATTTATTTGAGAGAATTGTGGATTTTTAGAAGATCGTACGAGCTGCATCTTTTGGAAACATAAATTATATATGCGAGATGCATAATTTTGGGAAAATATTTAAGAAAGAGCATTATTTTTGGGAAAAATAAATATCGTGACAATTTTAAATTGGCATATTTATTATGTTTGAATTGCGTTTAAAATATTTTGCATATACTGTCGCGATAATACATATATGTCGAAAAATATTTTCAAACTTGTGAATGGGAATTGCTATGTTTGGTAGCTGAGACAACCACTTGGAATGATATACACTACCGATTGTGAACTTGTATTGTTGACACCTTGCGCCTAGATAGGCAGAAAGATTACAAACGGAAAGATTGAAGGTACGAGCTCACCTTATCTCAAGTATGGAAAGAGATTCAAGGTGCGAGCTCACCTTATCTTAAGTACAGAAAGAGATTGAAGGTCGGGAGTTCCGCCTTATCTTTTGCTGAAGGCATGTTTGTTGATCTTGTTACATTCATATAATACTAGCAGTTCACCTCAATAATACAATTTTACAATCGACTGTTATATCTATCTTGAAGTGTGTACGTCAAGGTCCAACTTAACATCATTGTTCGCAATGGATTTATAAATTTGTGCTCGCACAACCACAAACAAGGGAAATATGTATCTTTTTCGGATCTTGCATGGTCTCGCACGTGCATTCGCATAATTATTTTGAGCACGAAGGTGCTCTATGTTATTTACTAAACTCCGATTTTTAGTTGTTTCAGCGATTGAAGAATATTTAGTTCTCCACTGCAGCAAGCTACACTGAAGAACTGGGGGGTAGTTGTTATGCCACGTTTTGGCATGACAAATACTTTTTAATAATTCCGTAATTTGTTAATTATTAATTACGGCTAATAATTAATTGCTTAAGCCCCAAGTTATCCTCTCTCCGAAACGAGGAAAGAATCAATCTCAATAAATCAATAACGGAAAATATCTCTCAACGATATTCTTCAAATCAGGAAGATATCACAACGCTCAGATTAAATCAGATAAAATCGGTAATTACCACATTAACGAAACTTATCCCTAAAGTCTCTTAGGGATAAGCCCAAATTTCACAGAACTGTGTAGGCTTGATCCAATATAAATTGGTACGCAGGCATCTTGGCAAAGGGATCCGATACAACGAGACAAATCGAGACACCTCCCAAGTCCAGCCCCTCTTTTTCATAAACCCTAATCTCACAACTACACACAAATTGCTCTAATATTCCAGCAACCCTCCGATTTCGTGTTGTTACGAAATTCCTCCAACAACAGTCCCAATAGCTCAATCATCCAATGGGCCTTCGTTTAGTGGGCCTTATTGGGCTCATAGCCAATAGTTTCCAAACAGGAAACAAGAGCGATAAATAATCATTTAACCCATTTAAGGTGAAATATAGTACCCCCAAACATGCACTACATATCATGCAGATTGACACAAAAAGATTGCAATATTGGCATGTGAAACGAATATAACGTGGCTGATGTGATGGGCCAAAGAAAAGAGCAGTGCTATGTACATAATTTTGTACAAAATATTTGAATATAATGACATGACATTTGATGTGGGTATTTTAATTGGTTTTGTTGATCTAAATATCGGGAGTCATTTCAATTAAAATATAACACATGACGTGTACAAAATTTTGTATATCATTCTGTACACCAAGCATTTTCCTACGAAAAAGAAAAAATTACAAATCAGGGATTTTATTGGCTCGTTTACTTCGAAACAAGATTAATATTTTCGAGTTTAGGTTTGTCGATGGATCAAAGGTCAGGTTCGACCGACCCGATCTGACCCAAGTCTTAATAGGTGGATATGTATTGTATAAAAATAAAACTGATCCAATAATAATCCGATTTATTAAAAAGTGAATATGGATTTTCACTCATTCAATCCAATAAAAATCAAATCCAAATTACTAAAATTATATATTTATAATATAATTATATATATATATATATGAAAAAAAATCTAACTATAAGAAATTAATATTATTTACTTTTATATGTATTAATAATCTTATTTTTAAAGTTATTTTATTGTATTTTCATACAAACTATTGTTTTATTATATGTCATCATATTCTAATGAGTGAATTATGTGTATTGAAAATTATTTTCATTCATAACATTTTACTCGCAATTCATACAATTTTTCAATTGTAATTTATGAAATTGACATATAAAATTAATTTTCATATTTTTCTCAAATTATATTATTATATTCTTATTATTTATTTGATATTTATTTTAAACTCACAAATTTTCACAGATTTTCAAATATTTTTATTTTTCCTAAAATCTATGGGTATAATATAGCTTTTTGTGGTTAGATTTATTCTATTAGTGAATCGTGTTAAATTATTATTATTTATCTTAAAAAATTTAAATGGTTCAAGAGCTACAATCCGATGATCCGAAATTCTAATGAATTTATATATGAATTATGTTATTAAAAATTCGAAAGCGATCCGATCTGAATCCGATCCAACATATTTAATTGGATATGGATATGGATTTAGTCAAATTCGATCCCAATCCGACATGTTGACAAGCCTAGTCGAGTTCATCCTGATTCTATCATAACTCAACTCATTTGTAATGTATTAGTCGTAATTTTCAAAATAAAATAAAATTAATATTGTCATTTTGGTTATTAGCGGAAATAAACAAAAAATGGGAGTTAACGGGTATAAACATAATTTTAAATGTTATATAAAAACATTTGATCCAGTTACGATTTGTGAGATTAGAAATAATAATAGTTATAACTAGAGGTTGGCCCGATATGACTTGCGAGATCATGTATAATAATAAGGTTATTGCTAGGTACTTCGGGAAGAAAGGTTGAAAAGTGTGACGCTCTACCTATTCGGAATCCAGATCGGAGGGTCACAACTCAATAATATTATTATACATATAATATGAAGATATTAATAAAATAAGATAAGAATCCCTTACACTAATCCGTATTTTTAACAGGAAATGGTATGAAACAAGCATATATCTATAAATTAGACAAACTAAATTATTGCATTAGCTCTCTACCAAATTATCCGCATAATTCCGTTGATAACTCTTTTTCTAGCGCTCTCTTACGTCTTTCCATCTTTATGCTTAACTGTGATGGCTAGAAAAATAACGGAATGAGCTACAAGAGTTCCGCAAATAACCATTCAACATAATAAAATTAAAAGGTTTCTAATTGTAAACCAGGTTACAAAGATCTTAAGAAAAACCTCAAATTATGATTCTTTCCATAAAAATCGTTCTCTTATAAATCATTAACTCATAAAAACTCCTCTTTTCTCGAAACTTTCATAAAATCTTTACTTATTAAATCATTTTCTTTCAAAACACTTTTTTCATTAAACTTACTTTCATTCACAAAAATAATGCCAATTTCAAAACAGTTTGATCATCCCGATATTTCTTTATATAAAATATCAAACAGTTCTTTCATTTCAAATTCACTTTCATTTGCAGCAATAATCACATTTTTCAAAAATAATCCAATCATTTAGACATTTCTTTACATAATACATTTATTTTATTGGAGTGTATAATGCTCTGGATTGCACAAGTGATCAGCCACATACAATCCCCATACCGTACTTTACAACCCCTTTGGACGTGAATTGGGTACTCATAAGGCCATATATTTAGCCTTTTAAATGTCAGCCCTCACTGGTCTTCATAATGTGTCATCTCTCACTGGTCTCCATAATCACATAGCTGGACCTGCGTCACTCGGCCACTTACACCTCCAATCAATCCGTATAAATCATTTCGATTGAGATCTTCCATTTTCTAAAATACTTTTGATTTTTAAAATCATCACCATCTTTTGAAACCATTAAGACTATTACAAGTCTAAAATTATTCTTAATTTTAATTTCAGAAAATATTATTACGTTCATATGGGGTAAAGTATACCAAAATAATCATCTTTCATATTACCATAAGTATTAATAAGTTACAGTAGGTATTTAACTATAATATGTTTGACAAGAGTTGAAAGGTTACTTGCCTTTTACGCATTCCTTTTTGAATCCAATAACCTACTTCACGTCACCTAACTTGGTTTTCCGTTTCCTAAACCTCACATTCTAGCCTTTCGAATCTATACACACATAAAAGACACTACTTCAGTATCTTCTATAACTGTCAATGTTCACACTAAACGTCTAAGCCTAACTACCCTTTCGATTCTCGTATGGTAAATGCATATGTCATATGATACATATACTTCACATACACCTATACTGGTATACACGTATACAGTAAACACGTAGCAGATAGCACATATCCCGTAATGTCATACATTAACTGGTTTCGAGAATGTTTTAAAACCTATCATGTCTTATAAAACCATCCGAGTCATGTAAATAGGGCTTGAACCCTTTCAGTAAAATATTTAATAAAAGTTACGTATAAAGAGTTTCGCTTTGAACAGAAGCATTTGTACAAAAAAAATAACTTAACCTAATTGGAGCCGATTAATATTTATTTAACCATTAGCCGATAAAATTAATCGATCAACTTCTTTTAATCAATTAATTAAATCAAATAAAGATTAACTAAATAAAATCTGACACCAATGATGTTAAGTCGGTTTACATATAGAAAATTATTTTTGAAAAATAAAGGGCATAATCATTTGAGTACTAAATAGAAAGTTTAATAGAATATAAAAGTCTGCATCTTATTTTAAAAGTTAAATAATTTTTCAAAAAATTTTGACAACACTTTTTTCATTTTATTAACTTCCAGTCGGTCTCATACCTACACCACAATCAATATTCATACCATAATTCAATACTCTCATTTTGCTCAATATCATAATACTTTGTAATGCATAAGTACTGTTACTAGGATTAATACTGAAAATTAAGCTCATAATAGTGTTTATATTCCAATCTACAACTTAGATAATAAGGAAAAATAGAACTAATAGTTTTGATGAACCTATAAGTGGCCAGCTCTCTCCCAAAACAAATAAACCCTAACAATATTCTCGATACCCCTTCTCCCCTTTCGCATCTCTGTTACATGTCCAACCCTATTGCCCACTTATGTTAATTCTCCTTTCTACCCTTTACTTTGTTGTCATTTCCCCTTCTATCCTTGACTTCCTGGATTTACCTTGTTGCCCTTCTGTTTTCTTCTAATATATAATATAAATGGTTTTTCCTGGGGATAATTTATCACAATACCTTCCCCCCAAAGACTTCACCTTGTCCTCAAGGTGGAAGTTAGGAAATATATTTGTCACTCAGCTCAAAACATGCATTCCCAGATATATAAAGTTATGAATGGTCTGCGACAACGAAAAACATAGACAACACGCAGCCCAAACTTGTATCGCATGATTTTGGTAATTTGACGTTGCGGATGCCAATGCAGCAAAAATAGGTACAAACTTTGTTGTAGATGAAAACACTACTTGGTAAACTACAGGGAAGCCATGAAACGCTTCCTCTGAAATATCCGACAACATGCTGATAAGTGTGTCCCACACAACACCTATAACCGTCTCTAGTTCTTCAATTTCCACAAGCTTATAAGGACGGCTAACATAAAGTTCCTCTAGCACTTCCGCAGTTGCACATAAAATTGGAAAGAATGAACGGTGATTAGGTGAATTAGAATACAAGGTATAATTGAGAACGTTACCCAGATTTCTAGAGTACGAGGTTGAAAAAATACATTTTTTTATTACTTTAAGCACCTTTAGCATCACCTTACAGCGAACATCCTTTACTTTGTATTTCCAGGTTTCATAATTAATTAAATCGTACGGGTTGGAGAAAACAACAAGTGCTAGAACAACGTCATTTTATGCTCCAGTCTCAACAAGTTGCATAGTGAAGTCTCGTGCTGAAATTACCAACAGATAGGGATGGAAATCGGGTCGGGTCGGGTCAGATTAGGTCAGGTATTGCAGAATCCATATTCAAACCCGAAAATTTTATCTATACCCGAATCCGACCCAAACCCGAAAAATACCCGAAAATGAATACCCGAACCCGGTCCATCGGATTTCGGATCGGATTCGGGTATACCCGAAACCCGATTTTTTTTGAATTGGATATTTATACCCGAAACCCGAACCCAAACCCGAAATCTGAAAATTTGTATAATTATTGATATTGCAAGTGCTTGGAATCAAACACGCGACTTGAAGCGAAAGAGTTTTAACGTGTAATCTTCAACCACTCTACCACATCATTAATTGTATTATTATATGTATAGCTAATATTAAAACAATCAACTCAATTGATACCCAGTTTTTAGATTTATTACTAAAAGATATTTTGTTAACCTTATAATCCTTATCACCCTATTAAATGATTAATTAATTATATTTCATTAAACTTTATAATTAGTTAATTTTTAACATAAATATAAAAATATATGTTCTAAAAATTATATAATAATATAAATAATATATATAATGTATATTATAATATATATATATTATAATATAATAATGTGTAATATATAAAATTCTAATATTATATTTATATATAATATATATATATATATATAATAATTCGGGTTTTTCCGGATTTTGGTTTCGGATCGGGTTCAGATAGAGTTTCGGATTTCGAATCAAATTTCGGATCGATATACCTAATATCCAAATCCAAAAAATTTCGGATTTAAAAATTAAATCCATATCCAAATCCAAATCCAAAAAATTGGGTTCGGTAAATCCAAAATTTCGGGTTTCGGATCGGGTATCCGTCGGATCAGGTATCCGTCGGATCAGATTATTTTGCCATCTCTGCCAACAGATAGCAACTCTCATTATGTTCCCAATCAATCAAAATCATTTTAGCAAGTCTTCCGGATAACAACCATGAACGGCTTGACAAACCATTAGGCCCGTACCTAAAGGATTCGTGTTGAAGGCAATATTAAGGATATTCGCCTTTAAAGCCTTTGTAGAAGCATAAGATGTAGAGCAACATATAATCCTTGTCAATATAATAACACCCATTGACATTATTAATGCATCATTATGGTTAAGAGTTCACCTTTTGACTGATGTGCAGATAAGTTCAAGCACATTCACCTTACGTAGGTTCCCATTTACATGGATAGCTCCCTCGACTGATGCCCTTCCGGTACTGAAGAGAGCATATCATCCATCCGTGCTCAATGTGACCAATGGATAGAGAAAGTTAAACATTACAAGGAACTCCCCAGAATTATCCAGATATATCTTTTGTGCCAATGTTAACAACATGTCAATGCCATATTGTGTACACTCCCAGTGTACAAGAGCAGTATTTCCATCAATCAGTTTTAATATATTACCACACATTTTAGAAGGGATGAGGAACCCTTTAAGGTCAGGAATACATCAAGGTCGTTGAGTTTTGACAACCAGTGACATTCCAACAGATTTATCAAGAATATTGTACACATATTCCGCATACCATAAGTCTGTCAGTAACCCACCCCTTACTATTTGATACCTTCATGTCATTAATTTATTACATGATTCCGCTTTCTTCGCTGGCATCCTCTTGAAACTCTCGAATGCATGACCAATAAATCCCATTGTTGTACAAGCCGTTATCAATTCTTTATCACGTGACTTCAATCAATTTCTGATTTCCTACTTCCAACAAGAGACTCAATCTTCCCATATTCATTTTCATAAAACTTATAACACATTACTTTATAATGATCATCCCTATATTAAAAGCACTTTATATCATTAACTGACCTCCTAACCGCATCTAAATTTGTATGAATCCGCCATCCTTTAATAAAGAAACCACGAATATATTCACGAGAAAGCATCACTTTAACCCACCTATCAATAATTTGCTCAATATAACTTCCCAAACCATGTTCAACACTTCAAACTTCCAAATTTTTTTAAGGTATTATATCAAACAAATTATGCATCGAAACTAAACACAAATACTTGTAAGAAAAACCATTACTACAAGAACATTTTACTTTGACATTTATCGGAGAACAATTGCAGACCAACTTATCAAGATTTAAATTTGGCTTTCGAAACTCTACTAAAACCTTACCATTATAATTTTCATGTAGCTTAGAAACCATAACTGTATCATAGTTGACAAGTTGCTGAGAATATATTTTTTTATTCTTTTTGCATATCACAACAGGTATAATAATTGAAGACGCTATTAAATTTTCAACCATTTGCACTCCCTCTGGAGTATAATTAGACATTTCACAGTGATACTTTGCAGGTTGTGACAACTGTGATTTATTTGAATCCTTACACTTATCATTCATTGGTTTCACTAGTTTATTCAAATTATCCAGAGAAACTAAAATATGAGTTAGACTGTTCAACAATTGATTTTAAGTTTTTTAAGGAAAAATCCCTTGATTGAGAATCCTTTTCAACAGCTTTATCAACCTTCCTAACCATCTCTAAAGGAGAATGATACATCGCTTCCACTGTTATATATACTTCCTTTGACACCATCTCCGAAATTGATTCCTCCATCATCATCATTTTCTCTTCAATTAAATCTAATCGTTGTGCTATCGGCGACGATCCCATCGGAGTGAAGGGCTCTGATACCAATTGTAATGCACTAAGTACTGCTACTGGGATTAATACTGAAAATTAAGCTTACAATAGTGTTTATATTCCAATCTACAACTTTTATAACAAGGAAAAATAGAACTGATAGTTTTTCTGAACCTTCGAGAGGTCAGCTCTCTCCCAAAATAAATAAACACTAATAATAATCTTGATACCCCTTCCCCCCTTTCACATCTCTGCTATATGTCTAGCCCTCTATCCACTTACGTTAATTCTTTTTTTTACCCTTTACTTTACTGTCATTTCCCCTTTTTTCCTTCACTTCCTGAATTTACCTTGTCGCCCTTCTATTTTCTTCTAATATATAATATAAGTGGTTTTTCCTGGGGACAATTTATCACATGCTTGTGCTCTTATACCAATTTCATATTATTACAATCAACATGATATTCACAGACGCAATCTCATAGTCTCGTTCCATTACGTACATCTTGAAACATACATACACGAGGCAACTACTAACATACTCGCATTCACATCAAATACATAAAATTTTACACATCATCCATGAATTAATTAGCACAAAAGCGTAAGCGAACTAATCAATTAAAAATATCGAACTGAAAAATCCAAAAACACCTCCATAACAACATGTATGATATTACATAAACACGGAACTTTTAATCAAATCTTATTTCATCAATATTCATCAAACCCATCAAATTACAACATTTAATAATCTGAAAATTTCCAATAAATTTGACATACAACTCAAAAATCAGAATTTAGACGAGATATTCATGTTATTTTCGGACTCAAGATCCATCATAGTTTACCATCAGCTCGTTAGAGCTAATCGTCGGCGGCGACAAAAGTTATGGTGGTACCCATCAATGGGGTTTCCAACTAAAACTTTGCCAATTCGTTATTAACGTCAAAAACACAAGCTAACTCGTTAAAATCGAATCAGATTTGCAGAAAAATGAACCGGACCCGAAGCGGATTGTGCAAAATCGATCTATACATATAACTATATATACATACAAGTACAAATTTAAGAGTATGAGGATAAGATGGACTCAAAATCGATTCAATTATCTCATAAATCGAACAAGATCGATGGTAACGATGTTTACCGAGAGAGAGAAGCGTCAAGAGAGGTAGAGAAAAATTGAGAGAGTTCGAGAGTGATCGACGCTGAAGAAAATAAGAAAAGGGCCTACTAATTTGGGGTTATAAGGCCCAGGGACATTTTAGTCATTTGACAATTAAAAATTGAATTTTCTTTATATTTATAAAATGCTGAAATTCCTGAAAAACGAACTTCAAAAAAAAAAACAAAACTACCTTGAAATATTTTAGATTAGTTCAAATTTTATTTTTAAAAAAGGAATATGAAATTAGATTTCTCTCCATATTTTTGGAATAATTTTTGAGCGTATAGACTGTTTTATAAGAATTTTGCAAGTTACTCATCAAGACTCAAGTAATGATTTTCAAATGATTTAAAAATATCAAATCACCGAGATAATTTTAACTATCATTTTTATAAAATCTCTAGGGGTATTACAGAGACAATAGAACAAATCTCATCATTTTAGTATATAATTATTTTATAAAAATATTTAAAGACTAATATAATCATATTTTCACATAATAAAACATTTAAATTCGTTTAAAAACACATCAATCATGTAATTGAACTCGGATAAGTCATATAACACGTATTCACACAATCCACAGTCACGAATCATACTTCCACTTAATTTACATATTAGATCTTTAATATTCACACTTTTCCATTTTCTTTATCTATATAAAATCTGATAACCTTTAATGGTCATACTTTACTTTATTCGCTTAATCACATTAACACATTGTGGCACCCCAAAATCCGGGGTCAGGGATCTAGAAAGCCACGTCAACTTGAATCTTGTATAATATTTATCTCGTACAACAATATATAAATAGTCACACTGTTAGGAAATGAATAAGACACAGAGGGGGTGAATGTGTTTTAGATGTTTTTAGGTTTTTCCTGAATGTTTATGGTTGAACAAAGTAAATTAAATCTTGTAGAAAAGATGTGTTAATGCAGTAGATAAGCATGCAATAAATAAGAACACAATCTTTTCAAAACTCACTTAATTTTTATATTAAAAATTAAGAATATTTTGCTAAAAAATTTCTAGGCCCTTTGTTTAACGAGCTTAGCTTCTTCTTGAGAGAATTACAAGATTTTCTATCTAAATTGTTACAACTAACAAAAGACCAGTGTTAACTTTATAAATCAATTAACTATTAGTTTACACAGTGTACAATAAGATATGCTATTATCATTTACTAAACTGTCACTTGTCATTTCCATTTTAGGAAAAGTGAACCTTCTATTTCTGGCATAACATATCTTTGGCATCCTGTGATTATCTTGATCTTCTTTTGTCAGTTAATCTTCACCATTGATCTTGCACATCCTTCAAACTGCTTTTGTAGACTTGTCAATCCAGCTGGTTGGATTGTTTGTTGATTGTATATCTTGAATATTGAACTGGTCTACATTTTGTACTTTGAGAATTTACCTCGAGATCTCCAGTTACGTATATAGAGATCTTGAGATCTCGATAAGTATATTGACTTATCGAGATCTCTAATGCTCTAGTGAATTTGACTTATAGATGTCTCTGAGTTCTCAAATGAGACTTTGGCTTGTCGAGATCTCTCAGCATCATGTCTTCACTTTGACCTGTCGAAAACTTAGAGTTCTCTAGTAAATTTTAATTTATCGATATCTCTGAGTTCTCTAGTGGACTTTGACTTATCGATAACTCACAGTTCTCTAATGAATAAATGACTTGTCGATATCTCCAACCTTCATGTCTTCTTGACTTGTCGATATCTCTCTGAGTTCTCTAGTAGCTTTCCTGATTTCTCGATAAGTCATTTGGAGTTCTCGAATGACTTCTCTATAACACTAAATCTGTGACTTGTAGAGATCTTGACTTAGATATTTTTATCCAAACAGATTTATTCAACTCTAAGCTTCTTCAAAATTCTTCTGAGGCATGATCTTTTTGATCTTCTTCCAGATAAAATCCTTAGGGCTTGATACTGTTTAAGGAAAAAGACTCCAGTCTGCTCCTTTGCATTCTTACAGACTTTAAAATGTTACAAGTACAAATACAAATTAAGATACCAATACAACTTACTTAGGGTTATCAATATGACTTAGTCTTGTTGAGATACAGGCATGTCTTGCACAACAATTTCCCCCAATTTGTGAGAAGATTGCTTAACACAAATTCATGCATGTTAACAAGACTAACCCCAAGATAAAATGGAAAGAAAAGTACTTATATGAAAATTGACACAATTGCATCTTTTATACAAATAGAAGGTTTACAATTTACAAGTAGTTACAAGGGTCAAGCAAACACTGTTTTTGCTTCAGTTTCTTCTCTAAGAATATCCCTTAATTGAACCAGAATTTCTAACTCTTCTATAATAGGGGTTCCACTTAAAGCTTCTACTAGCTTAAACCTTGCTTCCCTTGGATAACCACTATTCAATAAATCAATTATAAATCTTGAGAATTGGCCAGCTTTGATGTTGAGAAACTTTCCATATTTGGATACACTGTTTCTTCTTTTAGCTTTCAATTTTTCAGATCTTCTTATGAACAATTCAAATTCTTCATCATACCTTCTCTTCCTTTCCTCATACTCAGCTTCATTCCTTTTTCTTCTTTCTTCTCTCTCAATCAACCATTCATCCAGAATTGATCTCCTTGCTCTAGTAGTAGAATCCATATCCTTTAGCAGACTTATCACTCTTTTAATTTCTGTGGGAGAAAGTGAATCTAATAGAGTGCAGTCAAGAAAAGTGAATGATCCATTTTCATAATAAATGCTAACTTCCCTTGGAGATACAACCCAAACTCTAACTATTTCCCCAGCAAGTTATTAAAAATAATATTCATCTCAGATGCCCCAATTTAATGGTAGAAAGTCAGATTGCTTGAAAATGTTCTAGATGGCCCTTTTAGTGACTTCTTCTTTTCCTATAGGCTTGACTTTCTTTGGCTTTCTCCCAACAGATTTGTGATTTAGTTTCAGTGAAGGCTTGGCTAATGGTAAGGTTGTGATTTTCTTGAGATTAGTTTGGCTTGAGGTGATTGGAATTTTTAGGAATGAGTTGGCTGTTTGTTTGTAGAGAAATTTAGGTTTTGATGTTTGAGATGGTATAATGTTTGAGATGGTTGTTTTTGTAGGTTGAGATAAAGGTTGAGCTAGGTTTGTTTGGATTTTTAGGGCTTGTTGTGGTTCTGAGCCATCATGAATTTTCTTGCTCCTCCTCTCACTCCTTCTCTTCTTCTCTTCATCTTTCTTGTCATCCTCCTTCTTCTTCTCTCCACCCTTGCTGCCAGATGGCTTACTGGATTGACTTGGATTTGAGCCAGAAGGATTTTGATCATCTTTCTTCTGCTCATCATCATCCAAATCATCCTTGTTGATTTAAATTTTGGGCAAGTTGGCTTCTGCATTATCCAAGTATCTCCTCAGTAGTTTTATCATTTCCATGTCATCATTGTTCTTGTTTTTCTTTTCTTTTAAGTCAGTTTCTAGGATCATGATAAGCTTCTTGTTGCCCATGACACACTTCTTTGGGATTTGAAAGTGTTTAAAGTTCTTTGTGTTTGGATAAATGTATGTTATACCCTTGCTTGGCTGTAGATATGCTTCAGGAAAAGCAGCCACTTGAGCATTTCTTAGTTCAGTTAGTAGCAAGGTATCTTCATGAGTTATAACTTTGACTTTGTTGATGAAGATATCCAACTCAGATGCCCTCCTTGAGACAAGGTAGTTGAGGGACACCTGCATACATCTGTCTATCCCTGAGTCATTTGCATTTATCACTATCTTCTTCTGCAGAAAGTTATCCTGATTGACCATGATCACTCTTATGAAGTTAATTTTCTTGTCCAGGGCCTTTTTGTATGTGAAGTGATTATTGTTGAGAGAAGCTTTTAGGGCCTTGAGTAGTTCATCAAACTCTCTGCTCAGACTAGATCCTTCAGCAGCCTTAATAAGTCTCTCCATGTCAAGATCTACTTCTTTAGTTAATTTCTTTTCAGCACCCTGGACTTGTTGTTGAGATGATCTTGATTGAGATTGTGACAGCCTAGCCTCTATCTCCCCCTAGTCTTGTTGGCAGGCATGAGGAGGGGAGTAGAGATTTCAGGCCTGACTTGTTAAGGTATAGAAGGTAGAGGTATGTTTTGTTTGCCCATGATGGCTCCCAAAGCTACAAATTTTATATTTGAAGATGCTTATGAGAGTCCACCAGGGTCTGGATGTCTGTTTGTTGGATCATGACAAGAGAGGTCAAGGCTTGAACTTGTGTAGTGAGAGAAGAGTTGGAGTCTTGTAGTGCTGAGACTTGACCTTGTAGAGTTTGGATTTGTAGGTTTGTGGAGATGGAGCCAGGCTGAAAAGAGCTAGTAGATGTGCCAAAAGTTTCATCTACAGCCTATTTGATGCCTTCTATAAGCAAAGCTGATGGCTCATATCTGCTCTGGTGAAGTTGATCCAGCTTGACCTTGGTGTCATTTGAGTGAGTGATTTGTTGTTGGATCTGTGTGTTGAGATTGATGAAAGATTGTTTGAGATTTTTGACTTCTTTCTCATAGAAGCAAGATCCATTCTCGACATTTGCTCAGTAAAGTGCTTGAATTTGGTGGAGATTTGTTCTTGAGAGGGTATAATCTTGTCCATCTTCTCATTCACCAGTTTTCTAATTCTGTCTTCATGACCAGTAAGCTTGACTTCAAGAGTTTTACCAAATAGATGAAATGCTTTGAGCTGAGCCTTGTATACATCTGTAATGGCATCATAGACAGCTTGTGGAGTCAAGTCTCTTGCATTGATGCCCAGAATAGTAATGTACTATTCTCTAAATCTGGCCAAGACTTGATCCATTTCTAAAACAAAGTCATCAGACATCCATGCATCCATATTTCCGTCTTTCTCAGCATCATTGACAATTTTCTCCTTTTGATCCTCAACCTCTTCATTGTATGTAAGCATGATATCTTGATAATCTTAGTTGCTCATGTTGGAAGTCAAAAGATGCTGTGAGATGTTGGCCAGTCCAGAAATCTGCTCCACCAGTAGATCATCTACAGAAGTTAGTTGAGAGCTAGATTCTTGCAGCCACTGAGAGAATGTGAGGTTGTTGAGGTTGTGAGGTGGATGGTTCAGAAACACCTGTGACTGGAGTCACAGTTTTACTCACAGATTGCTCTATGGTTATGGCTAGTTGTTGTTCCTCACTAGGTGTGGGAACCTCCAATTGAATTGGAGGGGATTTGATTGGGTTACTTCCATGTACACCAGTCTCAAACCCTTGTGTGTCTTGCATCACACTGTCACCTGAATGTGCTATACTTGCCTCCCTATGACATCATCATTGACAATTATATTCCTAGCTTCAACTACCAAGACAATTCCTGCTAGGATTTTGAAGGGAGTTACTCCTATATGAGGAGCCTCTAATTGAATTGGAGAGGATTTAGATAGCTCCCCCTCAGGAGTACTACCCTCAAACCTTTCAGTCTGTGAAGACTGTTTTGCACATGAAGGTGCATTAGAGATATCCATGGGGTCTTTAGTAAAAACTAATGAATCCTCCATGGTTTTGATGGTGTCATCAAGGTCTACCCCAGCATGTAGCCTCTCACCATCTAAATGGAGTTTCTGGGTGGTGAGCAAAGCTTCTTGAGCTAAGTCACTTGATTTTTCTTGCACTTGAGAATTAGATTCAAGGGCAGATGGAAGAGAAGAAATTTTAGATATAAGAGATTGTTTCTCAGGTGTGAGTGTTGGCAGCCCCCCCTGAATGGATGATGGAGCTTCAAAAGATGTGCCCTCACAGTGTGTGCCGTCCTTGTTTCTCCTACCATACACTTGAATTGATTTAGGTGCAGGCTGTGCAGACTCACTACTAGGTGCTTTTACAACTGCATCATATTGGGAGGATACAGAGGTGGCTTGAGTGGTCAACTCAGTTTTCTTACTCCTTTTGGATCTCTTGACCAAAGGTGACTCAGCTTCTGCTATATCCTCACCACTCTCAGCTATAACTACTAAGTTTACCTCCTTTCTCTTCTTTTTACTCACCTCATCCTTTTGAGAAGATGAGGTGGTTGGTTTCCTAGCTTCTAGAGGTTTTGAAAGAATGGTTGTAGCTTGGGAAGATCCCTGTGGGTGTTCCTGTGTTTGTACTTCCACAAGTCCAGGAATCACAATTGTGCTAGATTGTATGTTTGATCTCATGTCAGGTATAGGGTAAGGGTAAGTCCTAAACCTCTCCAACATGAATGGAGTGATTTTCAGACTTACATTTACCTTATTCTTTGTAGTAAGTGATCCAAATATTATTGCCTATTTTTGTGCTATCTATTCCATTCAATAAGTGTATGTCTGCTACTTTATGATTTAAAGTGGACATGATAAATCTAGGAAATAAAATTTACTTACCTCTAGCTGATAGGGGCATTGTTAGCCTGGTTGCAAGTTCTTCCAGGATCAACAGACCAAAATTCAAGTGTCTGTTGTGGGAAATAGAATACACCATCTTTTGCACAACACTTAAAATATTGTCATACCCTGTTTTCCTGTAAGTGAAGGCCCTTACCACAAAATCAAAGATAAAAGACCACTTCTTCCTTAAATTGGTCATGTTTAAGCTTGACATGTTAATTCTTCCACCATAATTGATGAAGTCCATGAACTCAGTCAGCTTATCAGGAGTTGGTACCTCCACCAGATTTTCAGTTAGCAGCCCCAAAGCTCTATTCACATTTTTGTCATTGAACTCTATCAGTTGGCCTCCAATTGTGCATGTCACCACCATAGAAAGAGAGTTGTTATTCACATCAGTCCTCACTACTGCTGTAGTCCAGAATTCATGCAGTACATCTAGATACAGGTCTGGATTTGCAGTCAAAGCTTCTGCAAGATAAGATTCAGCTAAAAGTTTCACAAACCCCTTGAAACTATCAGGAGTTTGGTTTGCATCAGTAAAAGCGAGGTAATTAGTTCCTTTCTCTGGAATAGAGGTTCTTGCAATATTGAGTGCCATTGTTGATTGATGAGAATGAATGGGTAAGAATTTTTTTTGAGAAATGAGTAAAACTGAGGGAGAAATTGATTTTTGCTTGGAAGGCTAGGTCACTTCAGATCTCAAAAATTGTAAGTATGTATATGTATTGAGATGTCTGGGTATTTATAGTAAAATCAAATGACTTGTCGAGAAGTCAAAAATGGACATTTGGCTTATGCTTATCGAGAAGTCATTTTGAAATAAAAGACATCTCAACAAGTCAATTTATCTATTTTGTAGAAAATAAATAAAGATTGACTTATTAAGATGTAAAGATAAATACCCAGTTTGTCCAAATTGGACTAAAAAGTTTCTAATTTTTATTTGAATAAATTCAACATAACATTAGAATATTTTTGCCAAAAGTATTTTACTAAAATAATCTATTGGAGAAAATTATTTCAGTTTTGAGTTATTGATAAGTCTAAAAGTAATACTTGTAGAGAACTCTGTAAGTTAACGCTTGTAGAGAACTCTATAGTGACATCGATAAGTCATAATAATGCTTCTCGAGAAGTCACTCGAGAAGTCAGGAAAATGACTTATCAAGGACTCATTCGAGAAGTCTTAAAATGACTTATCGACAAGTCAATTAGACATATCGAGAATTCAGTTCTCTATATACTCTTGATCAATTTTAATTCTTCCTTGTGATAATTTTACATATTAAGAATGTAAATTACCAGTATAACAATTTACTTAGAATTTGAAAAATTCCAAGTTGATTTTTTTTATTTTGAAGAATAAATATGCAGAGATTTCTGAAATATTTATACTTCATATTTTAGTTAATTTCCAATAAAATCAAATTGATTTAGATTTACTGGAAATTAATCTGCCGCAACACACTAGCTGAGTTCTTGCCTTAGGATGAAGAATTTAGCATTCAATTTCACCTATAAGTCTAGTGAAAGTAGCTTCATCCAAAGGTTTAGTGAAAATGTCAGCTAGTTATTTTTCTTTTGGAGCAAAAATGAGCTCAATGGTACCATTTGCAGCATGTTCTCTAATAAAATGGTACCTTACATTAATGTGCTTTGTTCTAGAATGGTTAACTGGATTAACCACTATAGATATAGCACTATTATTGTCACACATAATGGAAATTTTGTGTAACACTAGGCCATAGTCCATAAGCTAATTTCTAATCCAAAGCACTTAAGCACAACAACTTCCAGCAACTATTATTCAGCTTCAGCTGTGGAAGTTGACACATATTGTTGTTTCTTGCTATGCCAGGATACAAGTCTTTGTCCAAGAAACTAATAGCTTCCACTAGTACTCTTTCTGTCCATCCTGCATCCAACAAAATCTGCATCTGTGTAACCAACAACTTCAAAACCAGTTCCCTTAGAATACCATAATCCCAAGTTAGGAGTCCCCTTCAAGTATCTGAAAATTCTTTTAACAACCATCAAATGTGATTCTTTTGGATTGTCTTGAAATCTTGCACAGAGACATGTTGCAAATATTATGTCTGGTCTACTTGCAGTCAAGTATAGCAATGATCCAATCATCCCTTTATAACTTGAAATGTCTACACTCTTGCCTATTCTGTCTTCATCCAACTTTGTTGTAGTAGAAATTGGTGTAGAAGCAGGTGAACAATCAACCATACCAAACTTCTTTAATAAATCCTTGACATACTTGGTTTGGCTAATGAAAATTCCATCATTTCTTTGAATAACTTGAAGTCCAAGAAAATAACTTAATTCTCCCATCATGCTCATTTCATATATACTCTACATAAGCTTAGGGAATCTTTGGCACAACTTCTCATTTGTAGATCCAAAAATAATATCATCTACATATATCTAGAGTAGTATCATGTCATTACCATGGTTTTTGTGGAAGAGAGTTTTGTCTATTGTACCTCTAGTAAAACCATGTTTAAGCAGAAATTCTGAAAATGTATCATACCAAGCTCTAGGTGCCTGCTTTAATCCATATAGAGCCTTGAGTAGTTTATACGAAAAGTTTGGAAATTCAGGATCTTCAAAGCCAGGTGGTTGTTGTACATACACTTCTTGTTCTAGCTCAATATTTAGGAAGGCACTTTTCACATCCATTTGATACACTTTAAAATTTGAGTGTGCTGCAAATGCTAAAAAAATCCTTATTGCTTCAAGTCTTGCAACTGGAGCAAAAATTTCATCATAATCAATTCGTCTTCCCGTCAGTAGCCTTTTGCAACCAACCTTGCTTTGTTTCTGGTAAATACACCATTTTTATCCATCTTGTTCCTATACACCCACTTTATTTTAATTACACTTATATTCTTTGGTGCAAGAACTAACTCCCAAACTGATTGAGCTCCTCTTGCATAGCAGATATCCAATCAGGGTCCATTAGAGCTTCCTCAGTTTTCTTGGGCTCAACTTGAGATAGAAAGCATGCATGTAGGCACTCATTAGCAGTTGCACTCCTAGTCCATACACAAGCATTAGGATCAGCAATAATTGCATTAGGATTGTGACTCCTATCCCATTTTCTGGTGTGAGTTTGTTGACTGGTGCCTTCATCATTTTCTTCACTGTTAGTATGATTAGTAGATCCTTCTTCTCTTTCTCCCCCTGACTTTGTGCTATCAAAATCAGGTATTTGAGATGAGCTTCCATTTCCATGATTCTCTTGTCCTGTAGACTCTTCATTTAACATTTGTTGTACATTGACTTCATCTTCACCATCAGAATCACTATTAATGTTGAGGTTTTCAAATGCAAGGGCTTGAGCTTCATTTTCATCAAGGCATTCCAAGCCTAGACACTTGTCATCATCAAAAGTCACATCTGTGCTTTCCATAATTTTCTTTTGATCTATCACATAGACCTTGTAGGCAGTTCTCTCCAATGAATATCCTAGAAAAATTGCTTCAAAAACTTTTGAGTCAAATTTTCCCACACATCTAGAGTTGTCTTTCAAAATGTAACACTTGCTTCCAAACACATGAAGATGCTTTACAGTAGGCTTTCTCTTAGACATGATTGAGTAAAGTGATTTTCCATGTGCCTTGTTAATGAGGTATCTGTTTTGAGTGTAACATGCGGTGTTAACAGCCTCTACCCAGAAACTTGTTGGAAGCTTGACATCTTGTAGCATTGTTCTAGCAGCTTCAACTAATGTTCTGTTCTTTTTTTAACTACTCCATTTTGTTGAGGTGTTCTAGCAGCTGAGATTTCTTGAACAATGCTCTTGCTTTTGCAGAATTCACTCAATGTTGCATTTATGAATTCTGTTCCATTATCACTTCTCAATCTTTTTACACAATTGTGATCTTCAGCCTATTTTTCTATTTTCTTGATGTGCCCAATTATGATGTGTGGAGTTTCATCTTTAGAGTGCATGAACTCTACCTAGGTGTATCTTGAGAAATCATCCACCATCACAAGTGCATATTTGTTCCTTGAAATTGATAAGACATTTACTGACCCAAACAAGTCCATGTGAATAAGTTGCAATGGTGCACTTATAGAATTCACAGTTTTTGACTTGTGACATGATCTTTTCATTTTTCCTTTCTGAAAAGCTTCACAGACTTCAACTTGAGCAAATTCCAGTTTAGGCATGTCTCTTACTAAATCCTTCTTAACTAGAGTGTTAATTGCCTTAAAATTCAAGTGAGATAATTTCTTATGCCATAGCTTGCTTTGTTCTACATATGCCTTGGTGTAGAAGCAACATATTCCATCCGTATTTGCTGAGTCCAAGTATGAAATGAATAAGCTTCTTTTCCTTGCTCCTTTCAGAGCAATTTCACCAGTTTTCTTGCTGATAAAAGTGTATTCTTCTTTGTTGAATAAGACTTCAAAACCTTTATCTGCAAATTGGCTAACACTTAGAAGATTCACCTCAAGACCAGATACCAGTGCTACATCATCAATGACAATATTTCCAGAAACAATCTTGCCATATCCCATTGTGAATCCTTTGATGTTGTCTTCAAAGGTCACCAAAGGGCTAACCTTCTCCTCAAATTGTGATAGCAGGGCCTTATCATCTGTTATATGCATGGAACATCCATTGTCAATGATCCATATGACTTTCTTCACTTTGCCTGCACACAATGAGTTTTAAGTGTGTTTAGAAACCCAAGCAATGTTGGGTACTTTCTTCTTGTTAACTGATCTAGCAGAAGTAAAGTGAGTTATTTCAGATAAAATAGAATTCAATGGCTGTTGTGCATTTTCTCTATCTGATGTAGACCAAATTTTTATTTCTTTAAGGTCTACTCTCAGTTTGTGGCAACTCTTCATCACTTTCAAGTTGCAAGGGATGCAGTCAAACTTGTCATAGAATGAGTAAGGATCATTTGCATCTGCTTCATTGTATTTGCATGCTCCTTCAGTTGGCTTGCTAACAACCTTTTACAAAGGTGAGTTAGATGATTTACAGAGCCACATTTTTCACACTTCTTTCTTGGAGCATCTGCAACATAAGCAAAATTTATCCCAATTTTCCCATTTCTATTTTTCTTCTTCTTTCTTGCATCTTCAATCTTTATTTCTTTGACATGAGCCTTGGTACTTTAATTGTCCATGAGATTTTCTTTAATCTTAGAAGATTGAGTTGAATTTGCACTTTTCCTCTCATTATCCTCATCTGCAATTTCTTGCTTGATAATCAACTCTTCTTCACTGAAGTTTACTTCACAAGCCTTGAACATAGGTGACCCAACCTTTTTCAGCATTGCTGGAACATTTACATTATCTGTTGTTTTTCCTTTGTCATTTCTTCTTGCTGTTCAAGGCATCATAATCAAAACCAATAGCAATGTTTGCACATGCCTTATTTTTCTCATGGTATTGACCAACCAATTCAGATGCATTCCTGAAGGACTTCAACTTCACTTCATTTTTCTCCAGTTTTTCCCTTGACACAGCTTCAATCTCATTTGCACATTTGAGCTTGTTCTTCAGATAAACATTTTCTTATTTTATAGCTTCAAGATCCACTATCAATAATTCAGTTCCTTATTTTTCATTCTCAATCTTCTCATTCATCTTTGTCAATCTGCTTACTTCTTCATTTACAGCCACCATACTTGTATGAATGTAAAACATTTCTGTGCTCATCTTTTCAACAGTTTCCTTATATTGATTCACATTAAATCAATGGTGGTAAGAGTTGGTACCTGTGTTTTTGATGAGGATGATTCTCCTTGCTCCAAAGCCATTAGAGCATAGTTTCCAACTTCCTCATCTTCATCATTATCAGAATCATCCCAACCTTTTCCCTCTGCAATAAAAGCTTTGTTTTGCTGCTTTTTTAGAAGAGCTTCATACTTTGCTTCCAGTTCAAGATAAGCTTTGTCTTTCTTTGCCTTCTTGGATTTCCTGCATTCTGTAGCAAAATGGCCTAGTTCATCACAATTGAAGCACCTTATCTTAGATCTGTCAATAGATACAGTTTTGTAACCCTTCTTGCTATCAGAAGTGTACTTCCCTTTTCCTTTCCAGCTGCTGTCTTTGTTGAAAGACTGTCCTTTACTCTTGAAGTATCTTGGCTTCTTTACTCTAATGTTAGAGAATTTTCTATCCAAATAGGCCATTGACTGATCTAGCTCATCTAGTTCATCAAGAGTGTAGAACTCATCTTCTTCCAATTCTAAAATGACTTGTTCCTGTGAATTATTTGTTCTTTGCTCACTTGATGAGGCAACTGGAGTTTGGGATCTTGGCTCATCATTAGATGTTTGGCTTTCATTTATAATTAAAGCACTTGAGCCATCTACAACATGTCCTTGACCAGATCTCAATGATTTCCTATGAATCATTTCTAGTTCATGTGTTTTAAGAATTCCATATAGAACTTCCAGTGTTATTCAGCTCAAGTCTCTCCCTTCCCTGATTGCTGAGATTTTCTGTTTTAAATGATTAGGGAGAGTAAGCAAGAACTTCAAGTTCACTTCTTCAGCTTCATAGTATTTGTCATGAAGCTGCAAGTCATTTATCAGCTTATTGAATCTTTCAAACACATGAGTAATACTTTCCTTTGGCTTAGCCATAAAACCCCCATACTATGAAATCAGTATTCTTCTTTGATTTGACCTAACTTCCTCAATTCCCTCACATAATATCTCTATCTTTTCCCAGATCTGTTTTGCAGTGTCACAGTTGACAATGTTGTTATACATTACATTGTCAAGGGATTCAATTAAGATTAACTACAAGCCACTATTGTAATATCCGGGATATATCGTGTAATAATTTTTGATATTAAATAATTATTATGTGTGTTCAGTATCTATTCTATGAGTTAATTGTTAAGTGTTATCTGTACTTGGATATTCAAAAATAATATTGAGTATTTTAATTTTTTTATGTCCAAAATAAAATATAAATAATTTTCATATCTTCCTAACTATTTTTATGTTAATTTATGGATTTATAAGAATCATATGAAATTTCTAAAATCTTTTTCCGGGTAATTAAAATCTATTTTATAAAAACGGGAACCAACCGACGTCACCCGTTGTTATATTTTTGGAACCCGAAACTCTTCCGAGAACTCCTTCCTAACCTAATTGTAATATTCCGAGCATATTCCATGTTTTGACTTTTTCGATCCGACGTACGGTTTGTTCTGCGCGGGTCCCGGCGCAACATTTTCGATACAATATTCGTTTCGGTAAATCAATAAAACCCGTATTTTCGATAAACGGGAGCTTTTTATTAAACTATCCCAATTATCACTTCGTAGTACGTGTAACCAGGCGCTGAGACCAAGACCGCAGTACAATTTTTACTGATTTGGATAATTATCCCGAAAACCGATACCGTTTGGATCAGTTTTTATAAATAAACGTACCGTTTTATATCCGGAATGATTCAACGGGATACTAATTTTCCGTAAATATAAATAGCCTTTTACCGTATTTTATTTCGTATCAAAATCATTTACAGACAGATAATTATATAATTTTACAGAGAAAAATCATATATTCATAAACTATTCTAAGAATCAAACAGGAAAACGAAGGCGTTACCGATCTCTGTTTTCAAAGCTTGAGTAACCAAAATGAAGGATTTGAAGTGTTCTATCAGATTCTGAGCTTTGTTTCACTGCAGAATCAAAGGTTTATTTTCTGGAAATTTATTTATTTTCGTATTAAATTTATTAAAAATATGGATTTTTGTTCGGATGATTGTTTGTATGATTTGATGATTGCATGTTGTAGAGCTTGTTTTCCTGATGATTTTGATATATTATACGTCTGATTTGGAGTTCAATAACATGTTCAAATTTGAGTTTGATTTTCGAATTTTAAAATTAGGGTATATAACCCGTATGAATGTTCTTAATTGAAATTTAGGGGTTTCTTATTCTGAAATAGATTGATGTTGTGGTATAGTGTATTGTATTCTCTGTGAAATTTGCAATCTAGTCGTATAAGTTTCATGAATCAACGAGGTCTGTAGAGAAGGGAGTTGTGTTTTGAAGTTTACGTCGAACCCGCCGGAAACCGGCGAGTTTCTTGATCAAATTCCGGCCAAGTCTGGGGTTATTGATGAATTTTGATTGCAGGTATAAGTTCCTGGTGTTGTGTAGTTTAATTCTGGAGGTGATGGTGGTGGGAGGATGCAGGAGGTGAGTTCTCCGGCCACCCCCGATTTTACGGCGACTGGAACTACAAAATTGCAGTTTAGTCCCTGTATTTTTGAAGATGGTGAAGTTTAGTCCTTGTAGTTTGCAAAGTTTTCAAAAATAGGATTCCTGTTTATAAAATGTTTAAAAATCATATTTTTTATTTATTTTTATTATAAAAAATCATTTTTAATTTCTGAAAATTCTGAAAATTATTATTTTAATTCCGAAAATTATTTTTAATTCACAAATAAATCTGAATTAATTAGTTAATTAATTTCAGTTAATTTCTAATTGATTAATTAGTCAATTAATTCGAAAATTAATTGATTAATTGATTTAATTAATTATTAATTGATTTTAGTTAATTATTTAATTAGATTTAATTATTTAAAAATGATTTAAAAATTCTGAAAAATAGTTTCGAGCTTTGAAATATTATTCTAAATTATTTCCAAGGCTCGATATTCTAAAATTATTTCGGAGCCAGAATTGGCCAACCGAACCCTGTTTATTAATCCGAAGTTGATCCAACGACCCGTTTTAATTCCGAAAAATGTTTTAAAAATCATTTTAAATACCAGAAAGCCTATTTATGACCTGAAATGTCTTTATAACTGATATGTCATTGATTATGTAACGTATTAGGTGTTATATCTGATATGTTGGTTGACTGTCGGTTTATATATTCAATGTTTACTGTTTATTGCGTAACTTTAAATCCGTTAATCGGACTTGGGTAAAACGAAGGGTAGATAGAAGTATGTGTTGAATAGAATTCTATGTGTCAATTATTGATAGATGCTTATGATATGTGAGCAGAAGAGGCAAGACGTAGGAAAGGGAAACATATAGTTGAAGAGTAAGACGATTGTGATTGGAAGCGAGTGCAATGTAGTAAGCTAATACCAGGCAAGTGTTCTGAACTTTCTCGAGATATTGTAGTACTTGATAGTCTTGTTGATATTGCAAGTGCTTTGAAGCACTGAAACCCAAACCCTGATTCCAGTTATTGTTCTTGAGCCATGAACCTTATTCTTTCTAGACCATTGAGTGCTGTATACCCAAACATGAACCTCAAGTATACGATACTACTCCACAAATACATGCAAACAAAATCCCAAACACTGAACTGAATTACTTGTATACTCAACCATTGTATCATATGCTTTGAAAGCCCAAATCTTTGAAACCCTGAGATGTTGATTCCTTTGTTATCCAATTCTTTCATTACCCAGCATCCAAGCTTTTGAGTTACCTTATTGATCCTTACAAAGATTGAAACCCTTTCATTGTTAAACACTCATTGTTGTTAATGATTCTGGTTATTGTTTATTATTGCATATTCTGTTATTATGTTAGAATTGGATTGTTTTTATAAAATTGTGGACCAGATTCGTGGTCAGACCATATAATGGTCAAGTTAGGCCAATGTGTGCCTTGGATCCAGTAGTTAGAGCAATGCTGTGTGTCTTGCTCGGGGTTAGTGCGTGACTGATCAGCAGCCTAACCTTGGTTTTTAAATTAAAAGTATAATATCCAATTCTAAATCATAATCCATTGTTCACTTGATATCATAATCATGTTCTCCTGATGATCATTATTCTCAGTTTTGTCATTGTGACTTGCTGAGCTAGTTAGCTCATTTGTGCAATGTTGTTTATATTCTTTCCAGTTAAAAAGGAACCAGTTGGTAACGAGGATCCCCAGTTCAGCGCGAGAGCTAGGGGTTCAGGTTGAGGAAGCTGAGCTAGTAGGCTTTTTTTGGAATAATTTAAGTCTGTAAAAGGTTGTAATAATGTTTAATACTCAGTTTGAGTTTGGAATAATTGGGATTTGAACAGTTTGTAATATATTAGTGTGTTTGGCTTGTGTGCATACTTTAACCTATTGCGGTCCGTGGTGGTTGGTAAGTAGGGTCACCGTATATATCATTATTATCTTTATTATTGTTATAAGCAAGTTATAAATAAGGTGTGAGTGTGGACCCCAAACTTTTGACCCGGGTTTGGAGGGCGCCACGGGTTTGGTATCAGAGCTATAGGTTATAAGTCACTGACACAAGCCTAGATTGACGGGAATAGGTAGAGGGTTAGGATTAGAAGTAAGGAATAGAAAGATAGAACGTCGAGAGGTTGAGTGCTTCGGTATATCAGGTATTAGTGTAATTCGCGTTATGGTTCGAGATTCTTGTATTGTGATATGATTTCAGATAGCAGCGATGGCCGACTCTTTTTTCCCGTATTAGCTGATCACTCAGAGCCTTCAGTTAGAGTGCCGTCTTCGGATCCACGTCCTGTTGTTCCACCAGTATAGTCTATATTACCTCCACCTGTGTTGCAGCCCGTACCATTGCAGGCTATTTCACCTCCAGGCATGAGGCCACCTATCAGAGGACCCCCACCTGCTGATTCAGGTTTTACCGGTCATTCAGTCACAGGAGTACCTTTCCAGTTCTCTTCCTATCCTGTCCCATATCATCAGTTTGAGGCTTGCCTTATGGAGCAGCGATTCCTTCAGGGTCAGATTCAGGAGTTACTACATATTATGCATACCAGAGAGGTGGGGAGTGGTGAGAGGCGACTTAGAGAGAGGCTCCAGGCGTTTCGTAGAGCAGCTGCTGTGAGGATTGCTGAGGCTACACATGAGGACATCACCCCTGATTTCCTAGTGGAGTGGGCTAAGTGGGTTCTAGAGGAGCTTGAGGAGATAGGAGGTCCAGATTTTCCATAAGCCAGAGATTCAGAGATGGAGATGCTGAGCAGTGTTGTCATGGTTATGTAGTATGTACAGTAGTGTGTAGTGTGTATTAGTAGACTTTTGAGTTGTATTTATAGACTAGCTATGCTGACTAGTGAGTAGGTTGTTGTACCCTTTTTGCTTTTACTTCCGAAGCGTCTTTACGCTTGTACTACCCAAAACTTTTGATCTATATATATCAGTACCTTTTCCTTTCCAGCACTGTCATTTACTTTACTGCACCTCTTTTACTTTACCTTATTTATTGCACCAGTTATACCCCTGTGATACCATGTACCCTGTTTCCCATAACTGTTTATATTCTGTAAAGAAGCATGCAATTTACTTAGTTCAACTGTTACAACTGTTTTTAAAAAGAGATACTTCTGTTTTACAAAACTTTTCTTTTATACAAAGAATTTGATTTAAAAGCTAAATGAGTTGTTTGATTCTTTACAGAAAATGCCTCCCAGAAGAAATACCCGCACCAACACCCAGAATGTAGAAACCAACAACAATAACAACCAAGATGATACAAACCCGAATGTGAACCCAGGACCCATAGACCCAACAATAGCCCAAATACTCCAAATCTTGGCCAAACAAATAGTTCACCTGGCACAACAAGAACAAAGACATACCAACCCCCAGGTAACTTTTAAAACTTTTCAGGCAGTAAACCCACCAGAATTCAAGGGTTCCTTAGAGCCGATTGAAGCAAATGTTTGGTTAAAGGAGATAGAGAAGGCATTTGCCTTAGTGAAAGTAAAGGAAGAACAGAAGGTTGAGTTTGCAAGTTACTATTTGAAGAATGAGGCCACCTATTGGTGGGAGATGGTGAAAACATTGGAAGGTATAGATGTTATTACTTGGGAGAGGTTTAAGGAATTGGTTTTAGAAAATTATTTTCCTCAGTTTGTCCAAGACCAGATGGAACTGAAGTTTTTAGAATTAAAGCAAGGGATTATGTCGGTGACGGACTATGAGAGTAAGTTTGAGGAATTGTCAAGGTACGTGCCGTCATATGTGGATACTGATAGGAAGAAGGCTAAGAGATTCCAGCAAGGTTTGAAGCCATGGATCAGTGGGAAGGTAGCCATTTTTGAGTTAGATACCTATGCAGGAGTAGTACAGAAGGCTATGATCGCAGAAACAGAGAGTGAGATGTTCCAGAAGGAAAAGGAAAGCAAGAAAAGGAAAGTTGAGGGAAGTGAGGGTCAGTCACAACCAGGGAAGTTTCCAAATTTTAAGAAGGGCAAGTTTCAGCCAGGGAGGAATTTTAATTTCAAGAGACAAAATGCAGGCAACGGAAGCCAGGGCAACCGTCCAGTTACTACGAATCAGCCAAATCAGTTGAGATTAACTTTTCCAGATTGTCAAGTATGTGGGAAGAAGCATGGAGGAGTTTGTAATAAGTTGAATGTAGTTTGTTTCAAGTGCAATCAGAAAGGACACTATTCAAGGGAGTGCCGAAATCAGCTAGCAAGAGAGCCAGCAAATAAGGATCAGCCTATCCGAAATCCAGCGGTGAAGGTTCCAGCCATTGGATTTACATGCTTTAAATGTGGGAAGCCAGGACATATGGCCAAGGATTGCAAGACACCAGCCCCAGTCAGTAATGCATTGAGGATTATGGGATCTACCCCAACAGTGAATGAGACTCCAAGGGCTAGAGTTTTTGATATGTCTGTGAAGGATGCTATCCAGGATACGGATGTCATGGCAGGTACGCTTAATGTGAATTCTTTACATGCCAAAGTATTAATAGATTCGGGAGCAACTCGATCGTTTATTTCACAAGATTTTGTTAGTAAGTTAAATTATCCAGTTGAGTGTTTAAATGAAATAATGACTGTGGAATTAGCAAATCAAGAATGTGTAACTGTTAACCAAGTTTGTGGGAATTGTGAGATTGAGATCTCTGGTAGTAAATTTTGTGTAGATTTGATACCATTTAAGTTAGGAGAATTTGATGTTATATTAGGGATGGATTGGTTATCTAAGCATGATGCCCAGATAGATTGTCGAAATAAGAAAGTAATGGTGAAAACGCCAAACGAAAGAATAGTAACGTTCAAAGGTCAGAAACAAGTAAAGAAGTTCTTAACGATGATTCAAGCCAAGAAGTTACTACGACAAGGATGTGAGCATTTCGTAGCATATGTGATCGACAGAAGTCAGGAGCCAGCAAAACTTGAAGATATTCCAGTTGTAAATGAATTTCCAGACGTATTTCCCGATGAATTACCAGGACTTCCTCCAGATAGAGAAATTGAATTTGCGATCGACTTAGCACCTGGAACAGAACCAGTATCCAAGGCCTAGTACATAATGGCGCCTGTGGAGATGAAAGAGCTAGCAAAGCAACTGCAGGAATTGTTAGAGAAAGGAGTAATCAGACCCAGTGTATCCCCGTGGGGAGCCCCGGTATTATTTGTTAAGAAGAAAGATGGAAGCATGAGACTGTGTATCGACTATAGGGAGCTCAACAAGCTGACAATCAAGAACAAGTATCCGTTACCCAGAATCGATGATCTGTTTGACCAGTTGAAGGGAGCCAAGTACTTCTCCAAAATTGATTTAAGATCGGGATATCATCAACTGAAGATCAAGCCAGAAGATATACCAAAGACAGCTTTCAGAACAAGGTATGGACATTACGAGTTTTTAGTGATGTCTTTTGGATTGACCAAGGCCCCGACAGCGTTTATGGACCTGATGAACATAATTTTTAAGGAATATTTGGATAAGTTTGTTATTGTGTTTATAGACGATATTTTAATCTATTCAAAGACGGGAGAGGATCATGCGGAACATGTGAGAACGGCTTTGGAGATTTTGAGGAAAAAGAAGTTATATGCTAAGTTCTCGAAGTGTGGGTTTTGGCTACAGGAAGTTCAATTCTTAGGACACATAGTCAGTAACGAAGGGATCAAAGTGGACCCGGCAAAGATCGAGGCAATTACGAATTGGGAGAGACCGAGAACACCCACTGAAGTAAGAAGTTTCTTGGGATTGGCGGGATATTATCGACGATTCGTTCAGAATTTCTCAAGGATTGCAACACCATTGACAAAGCTTACACGAAAGAATGAAAAGTTTATATGGAACGACAAGTGCGAAGAAAGTTTTCAGGAGTTGAAGCGGAGATTAATCACGAAACCTGTTTTGTCACTTCCAGACGATCAAGGGAATTTCGTAATTTATAGCGATACTTCTTACAAAGGACTAGGATGTGTTTTAATACAGCACGAAAAGGTGATTGTGTATGCGTCAAGGCAATTGAAACCACACGAACAGAAGTATCCTACTCATGATTTGGAGCTAGCAGCCATAGTTTTCACTTTGAAGATTTGGAGACATTATTTGTATGGAGAAAAGTGTGAGATTTTCACGGATCACAAAAGCTTAAAGTACATATTCACACAAAAGGAACTTAATATGAGGCAAAGGAGATGGTTAGAGTTGATCAAAGACTATGATTGCTCGATTAATTATCATCCCGGTAAGGCGAACGTGGTGGCAGACGCGTTAAGTCGGAAGGAAAGGTTAAATGAGTTATCAGTACCTGAAGATATATATAAGGAATTTCAGAAATTGGAATTGGAAATTAGAGTTTGCAAACCTGAGAAAGCGAAAGTGTATAGTGTGACTTTCCAGCCGGAGTTGTTGGAGAAAATAAAGAAATGTCAGGAAGATATAATGGATCAAGATATAAATCGTTTGGTAGGTGAAGAATTATGCACGCAGAAGGATGATCAAGGCATTTTGAGGTTTTCATCTAGAATCTGGATTCCACCGGTGACGGAGTTAAAGAATGAAATTTTACAAGAGGCACATAGTTCAAGATATTCCATCCATCCAGGGAGTACCAAAATTTACAGAGATTTAAAGAAGAATTATTGGTGGCCAGACATGAAGATGGAAATTGCGGAATGGATTAGCAAATGTTATATCTGTCAAAGAGTTAAAGCAGAGCATCAGAGACCAAGTGGATTGTTACAGCCATTGGAGATTCCAGAGTGGAAGTGGGAACATATTACCATGGATTTCATAGTTGGATTATCAAGGACAAGGGCTAATCATGATGCCATTTGGGTTATAGTGGATAGACTTACCAAGTCAGCTCATTTTCTGCCTATAAACGAAAGATTTCCGCTCGACAAGTTAGTCCATATGTACCTGAAGGAAATCGTAGTTCGTCATGGAGTTCCTGTGTCTATTGTATCTGATCGAGATCCAAGGTTTAATTCAAGATTTTGGAAGAGTTTTCAAGAATGTTTGGGAACAAGACTGAATATGAGTACGGCCTATCACCCCCAGACGGATGGCCAAAGTGAAAGAACGATCCAGACGATTGAGGACATGTTACGTGTTTGTGCTATTGATTTCAAAGGAAGTTGGGACGAGCATTTACCTCTGGTAGAATTTGCTTATAACAATAGTTATCATGCCAATATTGGGATGCCACCCTATGAAGCCCTTTATGGACGCAAATGCAGATCTCCAATGTATTGGGATGAAGTAGGAGAACGCAAAATACTTGGACCTGAACTAGTACAACAGACAAAGGAAGTTGTTGAACTGATCCAGAAAAGATTAATAGCCGCACAAGATCGTCAGAGAAAATATGCAGACCAGTCAAGGAAAGACATGGAATTTGAAGAAGGAAGCTTGGTATTATTAAAAGTATCACCATGGAAAGGACTAACGAGGTTTGGGAAGAAAGGGAAGCTAAGCCCGAGATATGTCGGACCTTTTGAAATCCTAAAGCGCGTTGGCAAAGTAGCTTACGAATTGGCGTTACCTCCGCACATGGAGCACATTCACAATATTTTTCACGTATCGATGCTTAAGAAGTATAATCCAGACTCCAGGCATGTAATAGAATATGAGCCAATAGAGCTTCAGGCAGATTTGTCATATATAGACAGTCCGATAGAGATTCTAGAGAAAAGAGAGAAGGTATTGAGAAATAAAGTGGTAAAGCTAGTAAGAGTATTATGGAGAAACCCAAAGGTTGAAGAGTCAACCTGGGAGCTAGAAAGTGATATGAGAGAAAAGTACCCTCGTTTGTTTTCTTAGGAGATTCTGAGGACAGAATCCTTTTAAGGGGGGAAGGATGTAATATCCGGGATATATCGTGTAATTATTTTTGATATTAAATAATTATTATGTGTGTTCAGTATCTATTCTGTGAGTTAATTATTAAGTGTTATCTGTACTTGGATATTCAAAAATAAAATTAATTGAGTATTTTAATTTTTTATATGTCCAAAATAAAATTATTATGTTGATTTACGGATTTATAAGAATCATATGAAATTTCTAAAATCTTTTTCCGGGTAATTAAAATCTATTTTATAAAAACGGGAACCAACCGACATCACCCGTTGTTATGTTTTTGGAACCCGAAACTCTTCCGAGAACTCCTTCCTAACCTAATTGTAATATTCCGAACATATTCCATGTTTCGACTTTTTCGATCCGGCGTACAGTTTGTTCTGCGCGGGTCCCGACGCAACATTTTCGATACAATATTCGTTTCGGTAAATCAATAAAACCCGTATTTTCGATAAACGGGAGCTTTTTATTAAACTATCCCAATTATCACTTCGTAGTACGTGTAACCAGGCGCTGAGACCAAGACCGCAGTACAAATTGTACTGATTTGGATAATTATCCCGAAAACCGATACTGTTTGGATCAGTTTTTATAAATAAACGTACCGTTTTATATCCGGAATGATTAAACGGGATACTAATTTTCCGTAAATATAAATAGCCTTTTACCGTATTTTATTTCATATCAAAATCGTTTGCAGACAGATAATTATATAATTTTACAGAGAAAAATCATATATTCATAAACTGTTCTAAGAATCAAACAGCAAAACGAAGGCGTTACCGATCTCTGTTTTCAAAGCTTGAGTAACCAAAACGAAGGATTTGAAGTGTTCTATCAGATTCTGAGCTTTGTTTCACTGCAGAATCAAAGGTTTATTTTCTGGAAATTTATTTATTTTCGAATTAAATTCATTAAAAATATAGATTTTTGTTCGGATGATTGTTTGTATGATTTGATGATTGCATGTTGTAGAGCTTGTTTTCCTGATGATTTTGATATATTATACGTCTGATTTGGAGTTCAATAATATGTTCAAATTTGAGTTTGATTTTCGAATTTTAAAATTAGGGTTTATAACCCGTATGAATGTTCTTAATTGAAATTTAGGGGTTTCTTATTCTGAAATAGATTGATGTTGTGGTATAGTGTATTGTATTCTCTGTGAAATTTGCAATCTAGTCGTACAAGTTTCATGAATCAACGAGGTCTGTAGAGAAGAGAGTTGTGTTTTGAAGTTTACGTCGAACCCGCCGGAAACCGGCGAGTTTCTTGATCAAATTTCGGCCAAGTCTGGGGTTATTGATGAATTTTGATTGCAGATATAAGTTCCTAGTGTTGTGTAGTATAATTCTGGAGGTGATGGTGGTGGGAGGATGCCGGAGGTGAGTTCTCCGGCCACCCCCGATTTTCCGGCGACTGGAACTACAAAATTGTAGTTTAGTCCCTGTATTTTTGAAGATGGTGAAGTTTAGTCCCTCTAGTTTACAAAGTTTTCAAAAATAGGATTCCTGTTTATAAAATATTTAAAAATCATATTTCCTATTTATTTTTATTATAAAAATTCATTTTTAATTTCTGAAAATTCTGAAAATTATTATTTTAATTCTGAAAATTATTTTTAATTCACAAATAAATCTGAATTAATTAGTTAATTAATTTCAGTTAATTTCTAATTGATTAATTAGTCAATTAATTTGAAAATTAATTGATTAATTAATTTAATTAATTATTAATTGATTTTAATTAATTATTTAATTAGATTTAATTATATAAAAATGATTTAAAAATTCCGAAAAATAGTTTCGAGCTTTAAAATATTATTCTAAATTATTTCCAAGGCTCGATAATTATTCTAAAATTATTTCGGAGCCAGAATTGGCCAACCGAACCCTGTTTATTAATCCGAAATTGATCCAATGACCCGTTTTAATTACGAAAAATGTTTTAAAAATCATTTTAAATACCATAAAGCCTATTTATGACCGGAAATGTCTTTATAAATGATATGTCATTTATTATGTAATGTATTAGGTGTTATATGTGATATGTTGGTTGACTGCCGGTTTATATATTCAATGTTTACTGTTTATTGCATAACTTTCAATCCGTTAATCGGACTTGGGTAAAACGAAGGGTAGATAGAAGTATGTGTTGAATATAAATCTATGAGTCGATTATTGATAGATGCTTATGATATGTGAGCAGAAGAGGCAAGACGTAAGAAAGGGAAACAGATAGTTGAAGAGTAAGACGGTTGTGATTGGAAGCGAGTGCAGTGTAGTAAGCTAATACCAGACAAGTGTTCTGAACTTTCTCGAGATATTGTAGTACTTGATAGTCTTGTTGATATTGCAAGTGCTTTGAAGCACTGAAACCCAAACCCTGATTCCAGTTATTGTTCTTGAGCCATGAACCTTATTCTTTCTAGACCATTGATTGTTGTATACCCAAACACGAACCTCAAGTATACGATACTACTCCACAAACACATGCAAACAAAATACCAAACACTGAACTGAATTACTTGTATACTCAACCATTGTATCATATGCTTTGAAAGCCCAAATCTTTGAAACCCTGAGATGTTGATTCCTTTGTTATCCAATTCTTTCATTACCCAGCATCCAAGCTTTTAAGTTACCTTATTGATCCTTACAAAGATTGAAACCCTTTCATTGTTAAACATTCATTGTTGTTAATGATTCTGGTTATTGTTTATTATTGCATATTCTGTTATTATGTTAGAATTGGATTGTTTTTATAAAATTGTGGACCAGATTCGTGGTCAGACCATATAATGTTCAAGTTAGGCCAATGTGTGCCTTGGATCCAGTAGTTAGAGCAATGATGTGTGCCTTGCTCGGGGTTAGTGCGTGACTGATCAGCAGCCTAACCTTGGTTTTTAAATTAAAAGTATAATATCCAATTCTAAATCATAATCCATTGTTCACTTGATATCATAATCATGTTCATCTGATGATCATTATTTTCAGTTTTGTCATTGTGACTTGCTGAGCTAGTTAGCTCACTTGTGCGATGTTGTTTATATTCTTTCCAGTTAAAAAGGAACCAGTTGGTAACAAGGATCCCCAGTCGAGCGCGAGAGCTAGGGGTTCAGGTTGAGGAAGCTGAGCTAGTAGGCTTCTTTTGGAATAATTTAAGTCTGTAAAAGGTTGTAATAATGTTTAATACTCAGTTTGAGTTTGGAATAGTTGGGATTTGAACGGTTTGTAATATATTAGTGTGTTTGGCTTGTGTGCATACTTTAACCTGTTGCGGTCCGTGGTGGTTGGTAAGTAGGGTCACTGTATATATTATTATTGTCTTTATTATTATTATAAGCAAGTTATAAATAAGGTGTGAGTGTGGACCCCAAACTTCTGACCCGGGTTTGGAGGGCGCCACAACTATCCTGGGAGACTTTTTCTTTCTCAGGCTCAGTGTATTCTGCAGGGTCCTTGGGAGCATAATGAGCTGGAATAACCATGTCTCCATCTGTAGTTTCATCAACTGTAACCATATGAATGAAGGGTCGATTTTTGAGAATCTGAACATACAGTGGATTGGCCATTCTTATAAATAACATCATTTTCTTCTTACATAGAGTGTAGTTAGCTTTGTCAAAAGTAGGGATTTTGATGCTACTGATTTTCTGTGTATTCATTCTTCTAAGATCTTGAATCTGTTTACTTTCATATTTTGCTCTGATACCACTTGTTAGAAAATGAATAACACACAGAGGAGGGGGGGGGGGTAAATGTGTTTTAGATGTTATTAGGCTTTTCTTGAATGTTAATGGTTGAATAAAGTAAATTAAATCTTGTTAAAAAGATGAGTTAATGCAGTAGATAAGCATGCAATAAATAAGAACACAATCTTTTCAAAACACACTTAATTTTTATATTAAAAATCAAGAATGTTTTGCTACAAAATTTTTAGGCCCTTTTTTTAAAGAGCTTAGCTTCTTCTTGAGAGAATTACAAGATTTTCTATCTAAATTGTTACAACTAACCAAAGACCAGTGTTAACTTTATGAATCAGTTAACTACTCGTTTACCCAGTGTACAATAAGATATGCTATTATCCTTTACTAAACTGTCACTTGTCATTTCCATTTTAGGAAAAGTGAACCTTTTATTTCTGTCTTAACATATCTTTGGCATCCTGTGATTATCTTGATCTTCTTTTGTCAGTCAATCTTCACCATTGATCTTGCACATCATTCAAGCTACTTTTTATAGACTTGTCAATCCAGCTGGTTGGATTGTTTGTTGATTGTATATCTTGAATATTGAACTAGTCTGCATTTTGTACTTCTAGAATTTACCTCGAGATCTCCAGTTACGCATATAGAGATCTTAAGATCTTGATAAGTATATTGACTTATCGAGATCTCTAATGCTCTAGTGAATTTGACTTATAGAGGTCTCTGAGTTCTTGAATGAGACTTTGGCTTGTCGAGATCTCTCAGCATCATGTCTTCACTTTGACTTGTCGACAACTTAGAGTTCTCTAGTGAATTTTGATTTATCGATATCTCTGAGTTCTCTAGTGGACTTTGACTTATCGATAACTCAGTGTTCTCTAATGAATAAATGACTTGTCGATATCTCCAACCTTCATATCTTCTTGACTTATCGATATCTCTCTGAGTTCTCTAGTACTTTCCTGACTTCTCGATAAGTCATTTGGAGTTCTCGAATGACTTCTCTATAACATTAAATCTGTAACTTGTAGAGATCTTGACTTAGAGTATTTTTATCCAAACAAATTTATTCAACTCCAAGCTTCTTCAAAATTCTTTTCAGGCATGATCTTCTTGATCTTCTTCCAGATAGAATTCTTAGGCTTGATACTGTTTAAGGAAAAATACTCCAGTCTGCTACTTTGCATTCTTACAAACTTTAAAATGTTACAAGTACAAATACAAACTAAGATAACAATACAACTTACTTGGGTTGTCAATATGACTTAGTCTTGTTGAGATACAGGCATGTCATGCACAACACACACCTTTATGATCCCACAGTTATCCATATACACACACTTACAGGTTATTGTCTTGGAAATGAACAATGCATTACTAGAGTGTATCCATCCAGCAAGTGATAATTATTACAATCCCAAAAGTGATTAAGTCTTACCACGGGAGTAACCTTTATGTAAGGTTAGACCGGCGGCAAAATATACATTTCTTAGTTACTATCTTACATAAGTCGTACTTGTAAATAAGCCAGACTAAAAAAACTGAAAACCAATCCAACTTATTCGATCTACCTGAGGCACAGTACCAAACATCCTACGGAATAGCTGGCCGTTTCCTACCCGTTTCCTGGCCATGAGTTTAATGATAGGCATCTTGATTCATAGTTGTGTTGTGTCAATTTAAGAAAATAAGTATGAGCTATAATGCCAAGCATAATAATGTATAGTATAAAAAGACTGTATGAGAAGTTCATGTCTGATTCCATATATAATAAATATGTTTATTTAGAAATAGTCCTTCTCGGTGATACGCACCTTATTTCCAAATAATTCTTTGATTGACTTATTAGTCTACAAATACCTTAACGGTAAACCCAGCACCTAAGTTTGGGTTACGGTATTGCATCTCAATTCCAATTGGAAAAATAGAATATTCACTGGAGCCCCCGAGATACGATGATCAGTTGTATAATGGTAAATATTTATTGTTCTCTACATGTAGAAGGACGACTTCCTTACTCTCGGTTGTCATCCTAGCCACATTCGGGCTTTATATGTTTCCCCTTTCTCCTGGGTATGTTTTGCATACTTCATATGTCCTTCAGTACACATGGTACCTTCGCATACCGAAATTAAGATGGAAGTCTCCCCAGTTCACGAAGTACTGGATCTCTATCCCTCCCTTGTCCTTTTAAGGATCCTATTGTTGGATTTTAATCGCAGCGGGGGCATGGCAAAACACTTTTACACATATAAAATCAAAATAAAAGCATACAGATCTGGAATAAAAATTCGGGATCGAATCTAACCTTTAAAATAATTCGAAGACAATGATCAGAGATCCTTAGCAGTTGCTCCTCAAGTGTGAAGCACTCCACCAGTATCCACCAAGAAAACGATGTTAAGGAGGAGGAAGGAGGTGGAGAGAATTGGGTTTTCCAAACTTTTTGGGTTTTTTGGGTTCTTGGGTTCGAATAAAAATAGAGTCTATAATAGTGTATTTATAGGCAAAATTTTCAGCTGAAATTTTCCCATAAATATTATTATTATTATCCCATTTATTATTCTCCTTAATAATTAAAACACCTTTTAATTATTAATCCTTTTTCTAAACACTTTAGATATAATTCTCTCTCTTGATTTAATTTCCAAAAATTAAATCCTTAATTAATAATATTAAGAACTTTTCTTAATTAATTTATAATCAATTAAATCTCATTTAATCAATTATTAAATTTGCCAATTAATTATTTATTTCACAAATAAATAATTATTAGCCATTATTAATTAATTCCTCCACCATAAAATCATTCTCGTTTTATGGTGTGACCCTGTAGGTTCAATATTAAGCCGGTAGTAGAAATAAATAATAATAAAACTATTTTATCATTATTTATATAAATTCTCTAATTTATTAAATATGATTAATTAATTAATCACATTTATTCTACATCATGAGGGATACTTTTCAGCATATTGCGACTATCCGGATAATATGAATTCACTGCTTAGAATACCAAGAACCTATTCAGTGAATAGTTACCGTACAATAAACTCCTTCTACCCTATAATGTCCCGATTAAATACAAGGCATGGATCTTGTGTCGAGCCTATCTAATTCAATCACTTGCTTACCATTTACTATGCTTAGTTCTATGCAAATTAGAAACTCCTTTCTAATTTCATTACTCTGGCCAGAGATTCCTGAACTAGCATAAGTGGATCAGCCTTGAACATTTGCTTCCTTCACTGGAAGGGGCCTTCACTAGAAGGGGTAGATCCTGTATTGATCATACACTATCTTCGTGTACAAATTCCTATACCCAGTAGAGCCCTAATAATTGTCCCTGGAGACTAAGAACTGTAATATCCCATATTTTCAGATATTATTTTTATAATTATTTGGAATTATTTATGTGATTTTATGTGAATTTTGGTGAATTATCTGATAAGTGGAATTGATGTTTGGGTGTTTAGATGTGATATTATTTAAGTATTTGAATTTTTATATGTCCAGAATAAAATATAGATAATTGTGATATTTTTCTGGTAATTTTTGGACTGTTAGATGATTTTATATTAATTTATGAATTATTAATTATTTTCTGAATAATTACCAAAATTATTTTATAAAGCCGGGAATCGTCCGACTTCAACCGTTTTTGCGTTTTTACAACCCGAAACTCGTCCGAAAACTCCTTCCTAACCTAATCAGGTAATTCCGGACATTTTCCGTGTTTTGACTTTTTCGATCCGGATTACGGTTTAACCCGTGCGCGGCCCGGCGCAAGATTTTCGATACGATAGTTATTTCGGTAATCAATAAAACCCGTATTTTCGAGAGACGAGATATTTTTATATTATTCTCGTATATAATATTTTATAAAAAGCTCGGTTTTGATAATTATCCAATTTTGGTATGGAATCAGATCGTTATTGCAGTTACTTAGCGGCTAAGCAACTAATTTAATGATCCAAAATGATCCAAAACGATCCAAAACGATCCAGAACGATCCAATATTCCATAAATATAAATAGCCTATTTCTTATTTCGTTTATTCCGTTTATTCATTTGCAACCAGTTAAAACACCGTAAATACAGAGAAAAACCCGAGAAAACCGATACGTTCCCGAGAATCAAACACACGAACGAAGGCGTTATCGAACTCCGATTCGGGCGTGCAGCATATCAAAACGAAGCTCTCGAAATCTTCTTTCTGAATCAATCATCAGTTTCTTTCCAGAAATCATGGTAATTTTTTTATTTAATTATTTATATTCGAATTATTTGATAATTAAATTACGAATTTTTGTTCTTGATGTTGTTGATGTGATTTGATGCTTTCATGTTGTAGAGCATGTTTTTCTGATCAATTTGGTATATTATATGTCAAAAATAGAGTTCAATATCATATAGAAATTAAGGTTTTAATTTCTGAAAATTTCTTGAATATGTGTTCTTGGTGTTCTTGAAAAGTTCTGAGAATCAAACCCAAATTTGAGGGTGATGCAGACTTCAGAATTTGAAGTATGAGTAACCAAAATGTTCATATTTTCATGCTCTTTCTGTTTATGCCATCAAATCATTTAAACGATAGGTAAATTATTAATTTCGTAAATTAGGGTTTATGTTAAAATTTGGGGGTTTTTGTTTGAAAGATTTTTGATTCGATTTGATGATACCAATAGCTTTCTTGCATCATTTGCAATCGATTTATGTCAATTTTGCGTTTATTCTATTACCGGATGGTGTAAGCCGAGCTATTAAGTTTTATCATTTTTATTTTTGAATTTTTCGGATTATAGATGATGTGGGTGTTAGTTATAATGATATGTTACGATTGGGGAGTTCCTGAGCTTCATTTTCATGTATAGATCGTAGTTTTTGGTTGAGAAATGAGGATTATCGAAGTTCGGCCGGATTTGTCACCGGCGGGGGTCTGCAGATCGCCGGAATCGACGATTGAGTCGATGATTCTGGTGGTCGGTACTGTTGTCATGTTCCTAAGTTGACAAGGAGCATTTTGGTATCGAAAAGAGCTTAAACCGAGGTTTTATGGTGGCTGACCTGGATATTTTCCGGCGACCTGTTCTTGGTCCGCCGCCTCTGTTCTTCGTTTCTGCCGCCTGTTAATCCATCGAGGAAGACGACCCCCTCCCCATTTCTGTTTATGCAGAAATTTTATTATAAATTCATAAAAAAAAAATTCTGATTTTAATTCTAGAAAATTCTTTTTAATTCAAAAATCATTTAATTACTATTCTTAAATTCTCAAAATCATTTAGTTAATCATTATTTTTATTCCAAAATTCATTTTAAATTCAAAAACAAATCTGATTTATTTTATTAATTAATTTTAGTTAGTTTTTAATTATTTTAATTAATCAATTAATTTAATATTAATTGATTAATGAATTTAATTAATTATTAATTGATTTTAATTGATTTAATAAATAGAGTTAATTATTTATTTTTGATTTAAAAATTCTGAAAAATAGTTTCGAGCTTTAAAATATTATTTTAAATTATTTTCCAGGCTCGATAAATCTTATAAAATTATTTTAGGGTGTTCGAGCCCTAATATTTAATTATTAAATGATTCGGAGATTGTTTTTATTCCGAAAAATGTTCAAAAATTCATATTAAATAAACCGTTTGTCCGTTTAATACGAAACGAACGCGTATAGATTCAGAAAAATATTCCGCTTTCATTAAAAATACTTTCGAGACCCAAATCCTTTTTGTTCGAAAGGTCGTTTGTTTTACAAGTTATTCTGAGTCGATTATTGATCGAAAAAACATATTTTTGACCTGATTTCAATTTTAAACATATCGAGTCGACCCTTTTGATGAACTGAGTCATATGTGATATGAATTATGTGATACATGAGTTATGTGCTTACGTGCTATGTGAATTATGTGCGTACGTGGGTCAAGAGTCTTGTGTTTGACTGTTTCCGTTATGTGTGGGTTATCGTATGGGTAGACGATAGGCTTTTGACGCGCAGTTCGTCGAGTGGTTATTGATTAGACGATTAAAGTTTTATATTTTAATTATAGATGCGGATCTCTTGAGTTGATCGGGACAAGACGTTGGATAAAGAATGAGATGGAATGGTATTGGGTAGCTGACTTCTAGTAATCGCAGGAGCAGCATATCAGTAAAGTGTTGGAAGGGAAGACGATGATATTTTAAGACAGAATGTCAGAATAGATGCGTCATTGCGGGTGTGACTAACTGCTAAAACCCAAAGGCAAGTACACTAACCTCACTTATCATTCAAGTGACGTTTATTTCGATTCATATTATGCAAGTACACTAACCTCACTTATCGTTCAAGTGACGTTTAATTCGATTCATATTATGCAAGTATTGTTTTCCCTATTCTCTGTTCGGAATAGATAAATGTTTTACATATCGCTGAATTAAATAATTCTGTTTATGCAAATACTCATATGCTATTCTATATTCAGAATAGTTAAGTGATTTTACTTATCCAATTATCGGATTTATAAATATTTTGGATTTTGAGAAAAGTGATTTGGTTGTGAATATTCCTACCCAAGAATTGAGGGAATAAAATTATTTTGGGTGTCGAATATTATGACCCCTTTTTCAATAAAAGGTTTTGAGATTTGATGGTTACTGACTGCGTAAGAGGCCGAGGCACCGGTCCAGCGTGAGCTATTATACAGAAGTGTAATACGGAAGTGTAATATCTTACAAGGCTTGTTATGCCTTTTCTTGGCGCCCTATAGGTACCGTATGTCTTTGGGATACGGGTAGTACCTATATTAACGGTATGGCTGCGGGATACCGGTGTTGTTTCATGACTGATCATCAGGAACAACATAGTGCATAATTTGGTTCCAATCGATATTATTATATTGCTGTTGATAATCTTATAAGAAATGATTTATCAACTGATTCTGTTTTGGATTAAAAGTACTGATTCTATTTTGGATTAAAAGTGAATTGCGGTTTTGATTCAGATTCTGATTTATGCTGATACTTACGTTGTTGTTAAATATCAAAGGTGGTATTAGTATAGATGATTGATGTTAACTTCAGTATGGAATGTTGTGAGCATCAAAGTTCGTATTGATATCTAATTTGATATGACAGCAAAATAAGTATTAATTTCCAGAGTTCGGTGTTGAGTAAAGTTTATGATTCATTCCATGATCATTGCTTCTTGTTGTTGTTGTTTACGATATTTCCGTAAACACTGTTTTACGAGCTTTGCTCTCGTCAAGATTCAAAGTATTGCTGAAGCCTTTCGCTGGAAAGTATCCAAAAGAGTTTTATGATTCAGCAATTATGATTTCTAAATGTTCTGCACTGATGCAGATGTTAGTTTTTTTTTATATCAAAACGACCCTATATATGTTATAATTAACTTGCTGAGCATTTCTTTCGCTCATACTTGCCTGTTTTCAAATTTAACCTCCAGTGAGGATTAGCTTGCGTTGTTTAGCTGCGTAATTCGAGGAAGCAAAGAAGAAGCTTTTGGAAGGTGGTTGGTCCAAGGTTTACGAACTAGTGTAAGTTTTATTGTATAAAGTTGTTTATATTATATTATATATAGTTGTATATTTTATTTGGGCCTAGTATACTTCATTTTCGAAGTTATACTAGTGGGTTTAGTTTTGAGTTGGAATTTATTGAAAAGAGTTTTAAAAGAAAGTGAAAAATTTATTTGTGGAATTTGGATATCTTGTTTCTAGAACTGTAACCTTAAAAGATCTTGGATTAGTTTGGGGTCATTTATGATAAATATCTTCCGCTGGCATTTAATTTTGATTAAACATGTTATTTTGGATTGAGGTTTCATAGTGACGACCAAATCTTCTGACCTCGGATTTGGGGGCGTTACAGGTTGGTATCAGAGCTGAGGTTATAGTAAACTAGAAACGAGAGTGTGTAGGAGTGTGTATAGCTATGTGAGGACGTTTGAGCTCATATCGAGTTCCTGTTGGACTATTGGATATAGTACCAACGAATAAGTTAAGATAGGTGCATTCGTTTGAGATGATTGTGCTGAACTGGATGGAACTCCGGGAAGCTGCAAATTTCTATTGTGGAATCTTCCGAGACTATGATTCGACGACGATGGATATTATCGATATCCTTAGAATATGAAGAAGTATCTAGAATCGGATGACGAGTCAACAGAAGAGTTCAAATTCAAGATAAATATTAAGACTTTGGCAATACCTTCTCTTTCTATAATTTCTTTTGGCTTCTCTCAAAAAGGGATATCTGTTAGAGGATATATTCCCTACCACTCATTTTCAATCATAACTATGTTTTAAATGTGCCAGAGGTTGTCATGAAGCCTATTTTTCAGGTTTTGATGGCTCTGCTAAGTTATGAATATTTAACTTCCACTTTTCTTATTTGGTGGATAGTTTCTTGGTGATGTGACACCACTTGCTCATTTTGGTGCCAGAATTTTGTTCTCTGGATTTCATTTCCTTCAGAAATATCAGTTTTGAAATCTTTTCAGTTTTATTCATTTGATTTTGAATTCTTTGATATTTTTATTCTGACTGAGATGAACAACCTTAATTATAGGGGAAACAAGGTATACCTGTCTGTGTGATAGGAGTTGGATGGGACGCCATCACTTGTGTGTATTGTGAATACATGAAGGTTAACAACCTTTAGTAGTGTCTTAATTTGGGCACGCAATACCAAGTTTGTTTGATCATATTGATCTCTCAGTTATTATTTCATTTCAACAATACTTTTTCTCCAATTCAGATTCTATCCTGTTATGATATGAAATTCTTTTCTTTTCTATGATTTTATCATTTCAAATATTCGAAGGTATGCCAATCAAGTTAAGTTGAGTATCCTGATCAAGTCAAAGTAAGGCGATGTGATGGAATTACAAAGGACGACAATGGAGTGTAATGCAATTAAACTATCAGTGGCATATAGCTAAGTCAATCTGTTCTTTTATTTCTCTCTCCATCTTTCTTTCTTTTCTTATCTTTATCTTTCTCTCTATTCTTCTTTCTCGCGATCAGTAAAAGTGATTCTTTTGATGAATTGGTCAAAGGATGTGAATGGAACAGTGGTACACAGTGAAACTCCTGTAAAAGTTTTATTATACAAGGAATACAAGATTCATTTGAGATTATGGAAAATTGAGGTTATTTGGAAATGCAAAGTTGGTTAAAAAAACCCTTAGTGCTTTCTTCTGCTGATTCCGAGGACGGAATCCTTATAAGGTGGGTAGATTGTAATATCCCATATTTTCAGATATTATTTTTATAATTATTTGGAATTATTTATGTGATTTTATGTGAATTTTGGTGAATTATCTGATAAGTGGAATTGATGTTTGGGTGTTTAGATGTGATATTATTTGAGTATTTAAATTTTTATATGTCCAGAATAAAATATAGATAATTGTGATATTTTTCTGGTAATTTTTGGACTGTTAGATGATTTTATATTAATTTATGAATTATTAATTATTTTCTGAATAATTACCAAAATTATTTTATAAAGCCGGGAATCGTCCGACTTCAACCGTTTTTGCGTTTTTACAACCCGAAACTCGTCCGAAAACTCCTTCCTAACCTAATCAGGTAATTCCGGACATTTTCCGTGTTTTGACTTTTTCGATCCGGATTACGGTTTAACCCGTGCGCGGCCCGGCGCAAGATTTTCGATACGATAGTTATTTCGGTAATCAATAAAACCCGTATTTTCGAGAGACGAGATATTTTTATATTATTCTCGTATATAATATTTTATAAAAAGCTCGGTTTTGATAATTATCCAATTTTGGTATGGAATCAGATCGTTATTGCAGTTACTTAGCGGCTAAGCAACTAATTTAATGATCCAAAATGATCCAAAACGATCCAGAACGATCCAATATTCCATAAATATAAATAGCCTATTTCTTATTTCGTTTATTCCGTTTATTCATTTGCAACCAGTTAAAACACCGTAAATACAGAGAAAAACCCGAGAAAACCGATACGTTCCCGAGAATCAAACACACGAACGAAGGCGTTATCGAACTCCGATTCGGGCGTGCAGCATATCAAAACGAAGCTCTCGAAATCTTCTTTCTGAATCAATCATCAGTTTCTTTCCAGAAATCATGGTAATTTTTTTATTTAATTATTTATATTCGAATTATTTGATAATTAAATTACGAATTTTTGTTCTTGATGTTGTTGATGTGATTTGATGCTTTCATGTTGTAGAGCATGTTTTTCTGATCAATTTGGTATATTATATGTCAAAAATAGAGTTCAATATCATATAGAAATTAAGGTTTTAATTTCTGAAAATTTCTTGAATATGTGTTCTTGGTGTTCTTGAAAAGTTCTGAGAATCAAACCCAAATTTGAGGGTGATGCAGACTTCAGAATTTGAAGTATGAGTAACCAAAATGTTCATATTTTCATGCTCTTTCTGTTTATGCCATCAAATCATTTAAACGATAGGTAAATTATTAATTTCGTAAATTAGGGTTTATGTTAAAATTTGGGGGTTTTTGTTTGAAAGATTTTTGATTCGATTTGATGATACCAATAGCTTTCTTGCATCATTTGCAATCGATTTATGTCAATTTTGCGTTTATTCTATTACCGGATGGTGTAAGCCGAGCTATTAAGTTTTATCATTTTTATTTTTGAATTTTTCGGATTATAGATGATGTGGGTGTTAGTTATAATGATATGTTACGATTGGGGAGTTCCTGAGCTTCATTTTCATGTATAGATCGTAGTTTTTGGTTGAGAAATGAGGATTATCGAAGTTCGGCCGGATTTGTCACCGGCGGGGGTCTGCAGATCGCCGGAATCGACGATTGAGTCGATGATTCTGGTGGTCGGTACTGTTGTCATGTTCCTAAGTTGACAAGGAGCATTTTGGTATCGAAAAGAGCTTAAACCGAGGTTTTATGGTGGCTGACCTGGATATTTTCCGGCGACCTGTTCTTGGTCCGCCGCCTCTGTTCTTCGTTTCTGCCGCCTGTTAATCCATCGAGGAAGACGACCCCCTCCCCATTTCTGTTTATGCAGAAATTTTATTATAAATTCATAAAAAAAAAAATTCTGATTTTAATTCTAGAAAATTCTTTTTAATTCAAAAATCATTTAATTACTATTCTTAAATTCTCAAAATCATTTAGTTAATCATTATTTTTATTCCAAAATTCATTTTAAATTCAAAAACAAATCTGATTTATTTTATTAATTAATTTTAGTTAGTTTTTAATTATTTTAATTAATCAATTAATTTAATATTAATTGATTAATGAATTTAATTAATTATTAATTGATTTTAATTGATTTAATAAATAGAGTTAATTATTTATTTTTGATTTAAAAATTCTGAAAAATAGTTTCGAGCTTTAAAATATTATTTTAAATTATTTTCCAGGCTCGATAAATCTTATAAAATTATTTTAGGGTGTTCGAGCCCTAATATTTAATTATTAAATGATTCGGAGATTGTTTTTATTCCGAAAAATGTTCAAAAATTCATATTAAATAAACCGTTTGTCCGTTTAATACGAAACGAACGCGTATAGATTCAGAAAAATATTCCGCTTTCATTAAAAATACTTTCGAGACCCAAATCCTTTTTGTTCGAAAGGTCGTTTGTTTTACAAGTTATTCTGAGTCGATTATTGATCGAAAAAACATATTTTTGACCTGATTTCAATTTTAAACATATCGAGTCGACCCTTTTGATGAACTGAGTCATATGTGATATGAATTATGTGATACATGAGTTATGTGCTTACGTGCTATGTGAATTATGTGCGTACGTGGGTCAAGAGTCTTGTGTTTGACTGTTTCCGTTATGTGTGGGTTATCGTATGGGTAGACGATAGGCTTTTGACGCGCAGTTCGTCGAGTGGTTATTGATTAGACGATTAAAGTTTTATATTTTAATTATAGATGCGGATCTCTTGAGTTGATCGGGACAAGACGTTGGATAAAGAATGAGATGGAATGGTATTGGGTAGCTGACTTCTAGTAATCGCAGGAGCAGCATATCAGTAAAGTGTTGGAAGGGAAGACGATGATATTTTAAGACAGAATGTCAGAATAGATGCGTCATTGCGGGTGTGACTAACTGCTAAAACCCAAAGGCAAGTACACTAACCTCACTTATCATTCAAGTGACGTTTATTTCGATTCATATTATGCAAGTACACTAACCTCACTTATCGTTCAAGTGACGTTTAATTCGATTCATATTATGCAAGTATTGTTTTCCCTATTCTCTGTTCGGAATAGATAAATGTTTTACATATCGCTGAATTAAATAATTCTGTTTATGCAAATACTCATCTGCTATTCTATATTCAGAATAGTTAAGTGATTTTACTTATCCAATTATCGGATTTATAAATATTTTGGATTTTGAGAAAAGTGATTTGGTTGTGAATATTCCTACCCAAGAATTGGGAGAATAAAATTATTTCGGGTGTCGAATATTATGACCCCTTTTTCAATAAAAGGTTTTGAGATTTGATGGTTACTGACTGCGTAAGAGGCCGAGGCACCGGTCCAGCGTGAGCTATTATACAGAAGTGTAATACGGAAGTGTAATATCTTACAAGGCTTGTTATGCCTTTTCTTGGCGCCCTATAGGTACCGTATGTCTTTGGGATACGGGTAGTACCTATATTAACGGTATGGCTGCGGGATACCGGTGTTGTTTCATGACTGATCATCAGGAACAACATAGTGCATAATTTGGTTCCAATCGATATTATTATATTGCTGTTGATAATCTTATAAGAAATGATTTATCAACTGATTCTGTTTTGGATTAAAAGTACTGATTCTATTTTGGATTAAAAGTGAATTGCGGTTTTGATTCAGATTCTGATTTATGCTGATACTTACGTTGTTGTTAAATATCAAAGGTGGTATTAGTATAGATGATTGATGTTAACTTCAGTATGGAATGTTGTGAGCATCAAAGTTCGTATTGATATCTAATTTGATATGACAGCAAAATAAGTATTAATTTCCAGAGTTCGGTGTTGAGTAAAGTTTATGATTCATTCCATGATCATTGCTTCTTGTTGTTGTTGTTTACGATATTTCCGTAAACACTGTTTTACGAGCTTTGCTCTCGTCAAGATTCAAAGTATTGCTGAAGCCTTTCGCTGGAAAGTATCCAAAAGAGTTTTATGATTCAGCAATTATGATTTCTAAATGTTCTGCACTGATGCAGATGTTAGTTTTTTTTTTATATCAAAACGACCCTATATATGTTATAATTAACTTGCTGAGCATTTCTTTCGTTCATACTTGCCTGTTTTCAAATTTAACCTCCAGTGAGGATTAGCTTGCGTTGTTTAGCTGCGTAATTCGAGGAAGCAAAGAAGAAGCTTTTGGAAGGTGGTTGGTCCAAGGTTTACGAACTAGTGTAAGTTTTATTATATAAAGTTGTTTATATTATATTATATATAGTTGTATATTTTATTTGGGCCTAGTATACTTCATTTTCGAAGTTATACTAGTGGGTTTAGTTTTGAGTTGGAATTTATTGAAAAGAGTTTTAAAAGAAAGTGAAAAATTTATTTGTGGAATTTGGATATCTTGTTTCTAGAACTGTAACCTTAAAAGATCTTGGATTAGTTTGGGGTCATTTATGATAAATATCTTCCGCTGGCATTTAATTTTGATTAAACATGTTATTTTGGATTGAGGTTTCATAGTGACGACCAAATCTTCTGACCTCGGATTTGGGGGCATTACAGAACTAAACCAAAGCATAGTTCAGTGTACACAAGATGACTATGATGACCTCAAGTCTAAGGATACTTGTACAACTATCACTATGTGAACAACTGTTGACACGTGAGTGAACTCCATCAGTTGTTCAGCTGGGCGAGTCATGTTCAGTGAACTTATTCCATAATAAGCACCTGCATACTAGCTATAGTGTCACCACACAAATGTCTATGAGAACAGACATCCTTCATAATGAAGCAAGCATAATATGTACCGAACTTTGCGGATTATTAATTACCAGTTAGTAATCCTATGACCAGGAACTATTTAAGTTTAGAGTTATCATCTTTTTAGGTCTCACTATTATGATCTCATCATAATCCATAAAAAGCTTTACTCTAAACTATGGTATATCTTATTTAAACACTTAAATAGATAGAGCCCGTAATAAAAACAAAACAAGTCTTCTATTAAAATCAATGAAATCAAAACAAATTACATAAAGAGTTATTCCTAAATCCTAATACATGATTGGACTTAGGACATATTCCTTTCAATCTCCCACTTGTACTAAAGCCAATCATTCTGGTATCTAATACCCATCTTGTCTTTATGACGATCAAAGTGACTTTCATAAAGTAGCTTTGTGAGTGGGTCTGCTATGTTGTTATGTGTGTCAACTCTAATTCAATACAATACAAGAAATGTTACCGCGCTCCCACTAACCCTTTTGTAGATGCATGGTTCATCTACGTTTTTTATAAAATCAAACTCTTTGATTGTCTCATCAAAATGAATGTTCCATCTTTCGAGAAGCTTGCTTTAAACCACATATGGTTCGTAGTAGCTTACACACTAGGCTTTCATTTCCCTTGGAAAGAAAACCATCTGGCCATTTGCCAGATCTCATAGTTGTAGTAAGCAGCAATCGCAAGCAAAATCCGAACTGATTTTAACAGGGCTACAGGTAAAAAGTTTCATCAAAGTAAATCCATTGCCTTTGTTTGAATCCTTTTTCCACAAGCCTGGCCTTATAGGTCTCCACCTGGCCATCTACTATAATCTATCTTTTGTATACCGTATACATAGATTCCATTCTGGATTTCATGGCACTATGCCATTTCTCTGAGTCAACACTACTCATAGCCTCATTATAGGTCACAGGGTCATCATCATCAATGATCGACAACTTATTGTCATTCTTAATGACAAGGCCATATTACCTCTCAGGTTGGTGAGACACTCTCCCTGATCTATGAATGGGCTTTTCCACAAAAGGTTGTTCAGTAAGAACAGGTGTTTCCACTTGATCCGTAGTAGTTTGTGCTTCTTGAACTTCATCAAGTTCAATTTTGCTCCCACTGTTTCCTTCAAGGATAAACTCCTTTTCCAAGAAGGTAGCATGTCTGGAGACAAACACCCGATGATCGGTGTAAAAGTAATACCCTAAAGTCTCTTTAGGATATCCCACAAAACTACATTTTACGGATCGATATTCCAGCTTATCTGGGTCAACTTACTTGACATAAGCTGGACATCCCCAAATCTTAACGTGTTTAAGACTCGATTTCCTTTATTTCCATATCTCATACGAAGTTTGAGGAACAGATTTTGGAAGGCACCATATTTAGTAAATATGCTGAGGTTTCCAATACATAACCCCATAGGAATACTGGAAGATTTGTATAGCTCATCATGGACCGAACTATGTCTAACAAAGTTCGATTTCTCCTTTCAGATACCAATCTGGAGGAGTCCACTGGGAGACTATACCTTTTTACTTTGAGATAATCCAGAAACACTCCATTAAAGTATTCACCACCTCGATCTGATCGAAGAATTATAATACTATGTTTGGTTTATTTCTTCACTTCATACTTATACTCTTTGAACTTTTCAAAGGCTTCAGACTTGTGTTTCATCAAACACATATCCGAATCTAGATCTATTATCCATGAAAGTAATGAAGTATGAAAATCCACCCATGGCTTGCGTAGACATTGGTCCACATACATCTATGTGTACCATTCCTAGCAAATTTGCAGTCCTCTCTCCATGTCTACTAAATGGAGACTGCAGTGCCACAATAAAGTGAGATTTTCATCATCCCTTTTCTTTTATTAGTTTGTTCAATCTGAAGTAAATTATGTCACATATATACAGACCATTATTTAAAGCACCACGTCCATAAAGAATATTATCTCTAAGAATAGAACATTCATTATTCTCAATAATAAATGAAAATTCAGCCAAGTCTAACATGAGAATAATATTCCTCACAATCGAGGGAACAAAATAACAATTATTTAAAACAATAGTCTTACCCGTAGGAATATGTAAATGAAATGATTCTACATCTTCAGCAGCAACTCTTGCTCCATTTCCCATCAGTAGAATCACCTCCTCTTCCTCAAGAGTCCTACTTCTCCTTGGTCCCTGCAATAAATTGCAGATTTGAGAACCACAGGCGGTATCTAATACCCAAGTAGAAATTTGATTTAATGACATATTCACTTCTATCATGAACATACCTGAATCAGAAGCGGTAGTCTCACTACCCTTCTTCTTCAATTCTGCAAGGTAAACCTTGCAGTTCCTCTTCCAGTGCCCCACCTTATTACAGTGAAAGCAAACAACTTTGCTCTTGGGGTCTTCAGCTTTTGGTGGAACCGGCGTTTTCTCACCTACTTTCTTCTTCTTGGAAGAGTTCCTCTTCCTTTTCTTAGGATTGGAACCTTCACCAATTAGAAGAACAGAACTCTTCTTAGGGGGAAAATTCGATTCCGCAGTCTTCAACATGTTGTGGAGTTCAGGCAGGCTGACATCCAACTTATTCATGTGAAAGTTCACAACAAACTGCGAGAATGAACTCGGAAGCGATTGCAAGACCAAGTCTTGGCTCAGCTCCCCATCCATGGCAAAACCAAGTTGTCCAAGACGTTCAATCAAATTGATCATCTTAATTACATGGTCATTCACAGATGATCCCTCAGACATCCTACAACCGAACAACTCATTCGATATCTCATATCGAGCTGTCCTCCCCGCCACATCATACAACTCTTGTAGATGCATTAGGATAGTGTGAGCATCCATATGCTCATGTTGCTTCTATAGCTCAATGTTCATGGAAGCTAGCATGATGCATTGAGCAATATTTGCATCATCCATCCACTTACGATACACAACATGTTCATCATTATGTGCATCACTAGCAGGTTCAGTAGGCTTAGGTGAGTCAATCACGTATTCCAGCTTCTCAATCCTGAGAACAATTCTCAAGTTTCGAAGCCAGTCAGCATAATTAGGACCAGTCAATTTGTGAGCATCTAGTATGCTCCTGAGTGATAATGTAGAAGACATAACGTACAAAGTAAATCTGTAAATGATAAACACATAACAACACTTAGCAAATATTCGATTTCATTTTAAAACACTATATGAATCGGGTCTTTTTTCATAAGTGGCTCCCACTAGTTTATCTAATTTATTCAACCCCCTACATGAAAAATTAAGCATTCATAATGCTAGTGGGAATAGGGATCCTACATTCCATTACACGACCCCGGCTGTAGCACGAACCGCCATGTAATGTTCAATAGGCAGACAACTCTTGTCAATTACATCTTATGTTATTCCCTAATCAAACTTTAGCCTCTTGAATAATTGAGTCTCGGCTGTGGCACGACAAACTCAATATTCTAAGTCAAGTCTAACCCAACATTCCGTACAGTTGAATCAGTCCCCAAAGGCCCACGGCTGTAGCACGTACCGACCTTTAGATTCTTATTCAATATACACATCTCTATGTAATAGACAAGTATTTCTTATTTCGAAATCAAAGCCCTCGGCTGTAGCACGAACCGATAATGATTAAAAAATAAGAACTACTTTCTATCATGTTGGAAGGCTATGACCGACACAAGCCCGTTGTATCATTGGCCAATTACTACTTGATATTATTTAATTTTAGAGGGATTATATTACGTTACAATCATAATCATATTATAAAGAAATTCTTCCTTTTAAATTAAATATTTCAAATCAATAATCAATAATCAGATGATTCCCAGATCGGGTGGAGCATTGTCAAGAGGCGTCACTTAATAACCCTTTCTTACAGATAGAAATCTGTTGTTGACAGAATCATCCTTTCTCTCATATCAAAAATTCATATTCAATTACGTGTTTCACAAACACAAGAATCTCATGATTGTATTCATAATATTATTATTAAGGTTATGAAACAATTTCACTATACTAGGTTGTCAAACAAACGCCTTATATTCATTTAAGTTCACCTAAATCTATCATCGCATGATAAACTAAACATATATCACATATATAAACATGAATAAACATCAAGGTAGGCATGTTACATCATCTAGCACATTAGTCTAAGCATTATACATCTCTATGTATCACATGAAGCATTTAAAAGCAATTAAAAACAGTTAAAAACAGCTTTAAAACACTTTCGGAAATATAAACAGTTCAAAACTTTTATATAAACTAAAATTGATCACTCCATTAGATCCGTCTCGGAAAAAAGAATCCAACGGTATCTTGCACGCCTAAAACGGAGTTACGAAACTCCCAGAAAATCAATTTTAATGTAAACAATCGGGCTGTAACGCATTACAGGAACGCGTTACAAGCCCTGTAACGCATTCCGGTGATGCGTTACTACCCTTTTAACCAATTAAAAGGTGTAACGCATTCCGTGAATGCGCCACAGGTGTGTAACACATTCCCGGAATGCGCGACACCCTTTTATTTTTTTTTTCTTTTCTTTTGCAGCAGCCGCCGCCTTTTCTCGATCAGCGTGCGCCGTACTTCACCTGTCTTCTTTCTCCGTGCCAACAGCACAGTAACAGTAGCAGAGCAGATATAGTACAGATATATACAAACATATATATATATATACTATATATACATATATTTACTTATTTAATTACAAATTTTAATTACAAGAACTTCAAAAATTCATAATAAAAAATCTATACATCATAAAATTATGAAAAAAATACCCAGACGATCTACAACACTTGTAGAACCCAGATCAACATTCAAAATTATTTTGAGAAACGATTTCTCATCAGACAAAATTAATTCATGATATAACTTGTAAAAATCATAATTAATTCATACAAGCATATAAAATTCTGAAATTTTTACCACAGATCTATATGCATACAACCTATGCTCTGATACCATTGTTGGATTTTAATCGCAGCGGGGGCATGGCAAAACACTTTTACACATATAAAATCCAAATAAAAGCATACAGATCTGGAATAAAAATTCGGGATCGAATCTAACCTTTAAAATAATTCGGAGACAACGATCAGAGATCCTTAGCAGTTGCTCCTCAAGTGTGAAGCACTCCACCGGTATCCACCAAGAAAACGATGTTAAGGAGGAGGAAGGAGGTGGAGAGAATTGGGTTTTCCAAACTTTTTAGGTTTTTTGGGTTCTTGGGTTCGAATAAAAATAGGGTCTATAATAGTGTATTTATAGGCAAAATTTTCAGCTGAAATTTTCACATAAATATTATTATTATTATCCCATTTATTATTCTCATTAATAATTAAAACACCTTTTAATTATTAATCCCTTTTCTAAACACTTTAGATATAATTCTCTCTCTTGATTTAATTTCCAAAAATTAAATCCTTAATTTAATATTAAGAACTTTTCTTAATTAATTTATAATCAATTAAATCTCATTTAATCAATTATTAAATTTGCCAATTAATTATTTATTTCACAAATAAATAATTATTAGCCATTATTAATTAATTCCTCCACCATAAAATCATTCTCTTTTTATGGTGTGACCCTGTAGGTTCAATATTAAGCCGGTTGTAGAAATAAATAATAATAAAACTATTTTATCATAATTTATATAAATTCTCTAATTTATTAAATATGATTAATTAATTAATTACATTTATTCTACATCGTGAGGGATACTTTTCAGCATATCGCGACTATCCGGATAATATGAATTCACTGCTTAGAATACCAAGAACCTATTCAGTGAATAGTTACCGTACAATAAACTCCTTCTACCCTACATTGTCCCGATTAAATACAAGGCATGGATCTTGTGTCAAGCCTATCTAATTCAATCACTTGCTTACCATTTACTATGCTTAGTTCTATGCAAATTAGAAACTCCTTTCTAATTTCATTTACTCTGGCCAGAGATTTCTGAACTAGCATAAGTGGATCAGCCTTGAACATTCGCTTCCTTCACTGGAAGGGGTAGATCCTTTATTGATCATACACTATCTTCGTGTACAAATTCCTATACCCAGTAGAGCCCTAATAATTGTCCCTGGAGACTAAGAACTAAACCAAAGCATAGTTCAGTGTACACAAGATGACTATGATGACCTCAAGTCTAAGGATACTTGTACAACTATCACTATGTGAACAACTGCTGACACGTGAGTGAACTCCATCAGTTGTTCAGCTGAGCGAGTCATGTTCAGTGAACTTATTCTATAATAAGTACCTGCATACTAGCTATAGTGTCACCACACAAATGTCTATGAGAACAGACATCCTTCATAATGAAGCAAGCATAGTATGTACCGATCTTTGCGGATTATTAATTACCAGTTAGTAATCCTATGACCAGGAACTATTTAAGTTTATAGTTATCATCTTTTTAGGTCTCACTATTATGATCTCATCATAATCCATAAAAAGCTTTACTCTAAACTATGGTATATCTTATTTAAACACTTAAATAGATAGAGCCCGTGATAAAAACAAAACAAGTCTTTTATTAAAATCAATAAAATTAAAACAGATTACATAAATAGTTATTCCTAAATCCTAATACATGATTGGACTTAGGACATATTCCTTTCACCTATCATATACTTAGAACATCGAATTATATCGAAGTTCCCCCCAAGCATTTTGCTTGTTGATAGGCACAACTCATCTTATTTATGTATATATATGCACTTCCGAGAATTTTTAAAGGAAGTAAAAAGATAATGTGAGTTGACCATTGTCAATAGATAAATAAGTAAGGGGGAGTTTCTTTTGAAACTATATTCAAAATATTTAAAATACGTTGAGGTAATATTTTCGACGATCCGAAATAATTAGAATGATCGTCTGAACCTTCAGAAAATGTTTTAAAATGTTTTATGAATTTTAAATCATATTAAATAATTTAATAAATATTTAATAATTAAATAATTAAACCTCGAATAATTATATTTTAAAAGAATATTTGAATTAATATTCCTCAACTAATTTATGTTTAAATAATTAAAGTGATCTTTAATAGATATAAGTAATCGAGTTTGAAATAAATAATTGTTGGAGAATACTCCTCCTCCTATTTAAAATGAATATCCAAAATAATATTCATTGTTCGAGTGATTAAATATAGTAGAGCGAATACGATCTTTAGAAATTGTTTTAAAATAAATTCGAGGTATTTAATACTTCGCAAGTGGACGTCGAGCCCCTTGGAATAAAATAAGTACAAACTTTTTTTTGTCCAAACATCACCGAGATGAGTCACAGGTTTTCATTTCATAGCTCCGACCGACTCTCGGTCTTATGATTTATACATCACGCTTTAGGGTAGCGTTAAAATATTTTACGATATATACATCGTAACTTAATCTTTATTGATACGTAAAACTTGTAAAGTTATTATCATGACAAACATGGCATTTGTACGAAAGACAGTAAATAAACTTTTCACAACACAACAGTATATGGAGTCTGGTTCGTAAACTTGCATGGGTACTTTGATGCGCATGATGCTCTAGGGTCCCCGAAAATCTATAATTATAAACAATTTCGGTTCGTTAGATCCCGTTCGTATTTATGGCTACTCGTATATACGCGATACTTATTAATCGTCCACACAACTCACTTTACTCTTATTATTCCAATAAGTATAAGTACTAGTCATATTATATTTATTTTCTAAATCCCTTATGTCTGTTAATGCCTTTTACATTTCGACCCTCAGCTCCACTCGCGATTCCTAAGTGTTTCTATTCGCGCGGTTTCGACTCCGACATTTTTATAAAATTGAGAAATCCATATTTTCACTTGAAATTTTTATAGAAGTTAATAAACTCTATTTATTACTCTCTGTAAATATTTCATGATTTTTAAATATTGTTAAGTTGATAATTTCTATATTCAAAGTTTGTAATTCGTAGTAGTTTTTATCGCGTAAATCGTTTTTACTAAAATAGTCGTAACTTTTGATCCGTAAATCAAAATTAAGCGATTCAAGCGCCTAAACAATCCTTATAACATTTTCTATCCTAATTAAGTCTTATTTTCAGATAATATAAAGTTTATACTTTTGATAACTCTGCAGAAAGCTTATAGTTGGGTTTTGTTCATTTTAACGATGTTACGACTACGATCCGAGTTTCGTTTACGCTCTAAATCATTATTCAACCATCAACAATCACCATAATATCATCTCAACACTAACTCCTTTTAAGAACATCATGTTCTTGAGCCAACAAACATCAAACTTAATATTATCTAACTAAAAATCAAGAAAATAACAAAACAACGATCAAAACTAGGTTTATAGCTAAGATCTTAAAGTTTCTTGAAACTTAAAGCTTAAACAAAGTTTGGTCAAGGATTAATACCTTTATTCAAATCTTGGGATCTGTTCTTGTTGATGGTGGAGTTTTGGGGATGCTTAGTTGTGCTTAAGGAACCTAGATCATGCCATGAAAATCAAGAAATCAAGAAGAGTTACTATTTCTCACTATTCATCATCACTTTCTTGAATTTATTTCACTAATAAAACCTTAATAAAATGCTCTCAAAAATTTATCTTACCTTAGTTTAGGATGTAGGAAGCTTAGGATTTAATTGTATAATTTTTCCTTGGCTAGAAGTTGAATTTTTTTATTTTGATTTCTTCCTTTTTCTTGATTTTCCCGAATGGGACTTGAAGGAGAGAAAAGAGAGTGTTTTTGTTGAATACTTCAATAATTTTGTGAAATATTTGTGATGTAATCTTTTATATATCTCCTAGTACAATAAAATCTATCACAATCTTGCTAGGTTACCTATTTTCCAAGCTACAAACTAGCTTAAGTACCATGGTTACTATTCCACTACTATTCACTAGCTAGGTCATCATGTTATATTAGCTAGGTTACTATTTGGTTATTAACCATGGTTAGTTTCTTACTCTAGTTAGCTTGTATGGTTAGCTTGGCTTGATACGTTTATTTATTCGCTTACGCGTTCGCTCGATCGCTTATTCATTTTCGTAATAAATCTTCGTAAACGGTTCGCGGGGTAAATCCTTTCTTATACGTCTTATATGTTTTGAAGTCTCGTACTTGGATTTGAATTTGTAGGATTTTAGATTTGTAATTATATTGTGATTCTCGTAATCCTTGACGGTTCGTAGATACGGTTGTTTTTCAAAGTTCGTTTTCTTCGAAAACTAATATCGTTTATATACACTTATTTGGTATGTATAATCATGTTATCGACTCAGAAACTAAATTTTTCATGCACAACATAGTGTGGGATAAAATGTTTTCACCGATTATCAGGGTAACTATTCATCAAACATTTTACAAAGTCTAAAAAATTTGAGTTATTACACACATATAATTACATCATCACGTATTCACATATTTCCCATGAAAATCGTAACTCATTCATTTTTCTTTATTCCTCATAGATATTCATTTTTCAATAAAGTGATGTACGTACTCATTTACGTATATTACACGATAACTCATATTGATCAAACTTTCATTTTGTTGTTCTGTTCTATCAACATCAATACATATACTGATATACCACATAGAGACACAACAAATTGTGTTATTCCCAAAAAATCTAAAAAATATTTACAGAAGGGGGTTAAATGTAATTCTGGTTCCTTTTTCGATTTTAAAAACCGTTCTTCATTGAATATATAAATGTGTTGATTTGGCTAAAGTGCGGGATAAAAGTATTATGAAAATCAAACACAAAGTAATCAAATACAAGTATTTAAAAACTTTCTGGTGGATTTGAATTTATCCGCCAGAGATATATATTGAATCGAGAACTCTGTGATGCAAACTTTGCACACAACTGCTTACAAGTAGAACTTACAAAGAACAAAGATTTTTTTTACAGATATAGCTTTCTCCATCTCTCTGGAAAATGCTTTCGAACTTGGATACTTGTTCTACTTGATACACTTGGTTTATATATCACCAAGCTACATGATAAAAAGACGAATAGGAAAAATAAAAATGTTTCTAGTCTAATTTCATGCTGCTTCATTTCTCTATCCAACATCTTTGAACATCTTTATAATAGCATGGAAATGGAAATGCTTCTTTGTTCTCTAAGACCTGTAAATTGGCTGCCACATTCCATTTGCATACACTCGACGCATGTGGCTATCTTGTTACTGTCAACCGCTCTTTTGAATTTGATCATTCGTCGGGACTATATTGATCAGCCGTCGAATCTTCAGATGATCATCTATCGGGACTGTGTTGATCATCAGTCGAATCTTCAGATGAGCATCCATTGGGACTTTGTTGATCATCCGTCGAAGCTCTGTAAAAACATCCGTCAAAAGGCTTTCTGTCACTTTGACTCTATTTCACTTATACAGAATTACAAGACATCTAATATTTACAATTAGCCAACCTATTCTGCATATCATTCTAGTAGTCAACATGACTTAAATTATCCTTCAACATCTATCTCTCTAAGATATTATTGTGTACAGGAATGTGCTACAATACTTATTTTACATAAGCTACACTCTCAATAGATGGCGATGTGATTATCCATCGAGAGCTACAAAATTCACTAAGTTAACTCTACTAAGGTGTTTTGGTTAACTTATCATCAAGTTCACAACATATTCCTAACAATCTCCCCCAATTTATATCTACTAGAATTGTAGCCATAAATTAAGAGAAACTTGATGATAACAAAATACCCTATGAATACAGACTGACTTAAAGCATATAAAAATAACAAGTGCTGTAATTTATTGAAAAATTATGTAGAGGAAGGTTTACAAAGAATCTCATAAATCATTTTCAAGGTGCTCCTCTAGAATGAGAAGATTTAGCTTATTTCCTTGACTGTCTGAACTTCTTTCCCATCTTCTGATTGTTTTCTTCAATCTGATGTTGGAGTTGCCTGTAGAATTCAAATTCTTCTGCATTTATCTGATACAACATTTATTTCTTCTCCATGAGAGTCTCATTGCTTGAAATTTTTAGCTGGTCTTCCAATATGAAGAATCTTCTGGTGTATTTTTCATCTTTGAACTCCATCATCCAGTATGGCCTCAAATACACTCTACTTCCTGTATATGGAATTGTTAGGACTCTTGGAAGTGCATTTGGTCCTCTCCAGCTTCTCCTTATCTCCTCAATCTTGTTCAGTACCATTTTCTTGGTATATGTGTTAAATCCAAAGTTCTTTTTGATTGAGGAGAAGATCTTCACCAAAACTGGAAAACTTTCTAGGAGAATTCTGTGAAGGGGCCAAGTTATCTCTTTTCCACCCTTGTACCTGAAGACTAATCTCTCTGGAAGATATTTATAAGCATTAATAGCTATGACTTCTTCTAGCTCATCCAGGTAGAGATTTATGTCAGAAAATTCCTTGATGCCACAGATGAAGAGTTAATCTCCCCTGTTGACAGTTGGCTTGGGCTTGGCTAGAGATTTGGGTTGAATTTTGACTGGCTTGTTCTTCTTAATTGTTCCTTTCTTTGTTCTCATTGGCTTGGTTGGGATTGGGATGTTTAAATTAGGAAGTGGCAGGCTTTCCCAATCTATATGTTCATCCTTAGAAACTATGGTTTCACCATAAAGTTCATTTCAGGATAGACTTTGTATTCACCTTACTCCATTATGGACATGGTAGTTTGACTTGAGGTTGTAGATTGAGTTAGCATAGCTTCTTCCTTTTCTTCATCAAAATACAACTTCCTCTTTGGCCTTATCTTGTACCTTATTCTCTTTGCCTATTTTGGTTCTTCTTGCATCTCTTTGATCTGAGTCTCAGCTATCATAGATGGTATTTCAGAATTTGTAGTTGCAGGTTTCTTGGCTCGGTTCTTGGAATCTAAAGCTGCTTTCTTTAGTTGTTGTTCGAGCCTCACCTTTTCCTCTTTCTTGGCCTCTACAAACTGAGGGTGTCCAGCCACTACACAGATAAGTTTGCCATTCTTGTGAATCTTAGCAATTCTCTTCTTTAGCACTGAGTCTCTGAGATCTTTGCAGAATGCAATTGAACTTGCTAGCAGCTTCTTTTCATTTGGCTTAGGGGTTTCATAGGTCAGGTCCAATGGGTTTTTTATCTGAATGCTTTGGATAGTTTCTCTTTGGCTTAAACACCACATTGGCCTTTGGAGACTTGATTGATGAGGGTTGACCCCTTTCCATGTTCCCTAAGCTCATTTCATTTGCTGAAATTTGTTTAACTTGAGAGAAGTGAGAAAAGACTTTGTCTTGCTTCTCTATTGGACCAAACTTCTTCTTGATTGTCTCATCGAGCTTCTCCCATTTTTCATTCATTCCCAGCTCAACTACTGCTATATTAATCCGATCTATGATGTCCAATACTGGTGGGTTAGAGAAGGAAATTTATGGAACAATCACCTTACTGACATTGATTTTTAGAACTTTATCCCCCTCACTTGAAGCTCCTTTACTAACTGAGGTAGTAGAGCCTTTCTCCCCCTTTTTGTTAGCATCAAGTTGAGCAGTGTTGGATGTTTCTACAACCACCAGCTTTTGAAGAAGAAGAGTCTGATGAGTTTGGTTGATTCGGATCTTGGTGATATCATTCTCTAGAGAGGTCAACCTTTTGCTCACGTAATCTCTCTTGGAGCTAAGTTCACAGTCTTTTCTGAGTCTTTGATGGATGTCCCTCAAGGTAGCTTCAGGAAGCTTGGACTCTAATCTTTCAGAGATATCCTTTTTGACAGCAATAACAGTTTCCTTGATCTCATCTACATCCCGTGATTGTTTAAGAGAATGAATGTGATGTAGCTGGAGAGAATCAAGGTGAGCTTGATGTAGATTCTTGGTGCTGGCATTTGTGGTGGTTTGGAGAGCTATTTGAGTCTAGTGAATGAGATTGGAGAGAGTAAATTTGAAATGATGTTCACTGCACTCTTTGCTAAACATCCATGATTGATTGTTTGCACTCCTGCTAGTTCCAGCTTCTCCCCCTATGGTCATGAACTCTTCTTTATTATCATCATCTCCAAGGTTGTCTTCATGATCCACCACTAGGAAAGTCAAAATCATCACCAGCTGTGGAAGGCATGGCATTGATTGCATCCTTGTCCCTTTGCATAGAGGTAGTTGTATGCACCAAGTTCAGTGTTCTTTCAGCAGCCTCATTGTACTGTTCAACCAAAAGTTAATAAGATGGAACAGGGTGAGTAAACGCCTCATCTTCATAAGAAACGGAGTATAAAATAGCTTGATATTTTTTTTGAATTAGTTGTCTCTTTTCAGCCTCATTGACATCCATTAACTCACTAAAAATGGGTTCTTCCCATTCTTCAGTACCTGTTTCTCTCTCACTTTATCTCTCTTTTTGCATCAAGGGCTCCCCTTGGGTCACCACCCTCACACCCTCACCTTCACCTACTAAGGTAGGACTCCTCTCACTCTCTTTTTCCAGGCTGGAAGAAATAGCCTGTATAGATTCACTCTTTTCCTCTCCTTTTGCCTGAGAGAAACTCAGCCTCTCCCTCAATTCACTCCATTCCCTCAATCCAAGGAGTGATTGTACAACCACTAGCTCATCTACACTTGTAACAATAGTTGAAGTTTCAGGATGTGTAGAGAGTTTCGACGGATGAGGAACATCCGTCAAGATAGTAGTTGGAAGATTCAACGGATGACTGCTACTAAGCGCATCCGTCGAGATACAATCACCTTTTGACAGATGAACAATATCCGTCGAGATAGTGGAAGTGAAAGAGCATGGAGTGGAAATTACTGTTGAATGTGTGAGGATTGATGTGAATTTTGGAACAGATTTTTCAGTAGAATCAGTAAGAATTGGTGATAAGTGGAATTTATATCTACTTGGAACGTTTTATTACAAGCTCAAGTTGGTGTTTTAGACTCAAGTTGTTGGTATTTTTGATGTGTTTTTTGCGTTATTGCATTTCAGGCATCAGTTAAATGAAGAAAGGAGTTTTTTCAAGGTAATATGCTAAAAAAAGATCTTAATTGGAAGCCTAGGCCATTCTCAAGTTGTAGAGAATCTCGTTAGCTTCGCGTGGGCAGTTGACTAGCCTAATCTGACGAGCAGAAATCAAGATACGGCCAAAAGAAGAATTGTTAGAATATTTCCAGAATGTCAGCGCGGCCGCATCAGAACCAGCGCGCACGCGCCGCTGAAAACACTATTCCAGCGCGGCCGCGCTGGAAAATAGCGCACCCGGTTTTTGCACCAGAATCCTGATTTTAGTCAAAATTGAAGATTTTGAGAGTTCTGGTCATCCTGGAGCCTATATATACCAATAAAAAGACGTTTCAACAACAAGGAGACCTTGGAGAGCAATAAGAAGACCTAGAGAGCACGAAACGGCTATGGAGGAAAAAGAATTTTATTTTTTTTTGATTTAGGTGATACTTGGATGCTTGTTTTCGATTTGTCTTTAAACCCTAGTACTCTTATATTATTTATTATCATGCTTTCATTGGAACCCACATTGATGATGAGTTCGATTATGAACTAATCGTTATCGTGGGGTTCTAGCAAATTTATTTATGGATTTATTTAGTTAAATTATTTCGATACCTTAGTGTGTGGTGATTGTATGATAACCTAGTATTGGTTGTGCTTTTCATCTTATGAGCGTCGCGAACTTATAAGATAGTGCGTTAATTCTTAATGAAGCGAAAGTAAATTTAAGGATTTAGAACTTGCCATGCTAGCATAGGTTCATGTGTTATTGTTATGCATGATTCGTAAGTAACTTTAACCATCTTACTTGTCCTATGTAATCATGATAGATAACTTGTGCTTAAAACCGTTATGTTGTCAAATTCTATAGACATATAGGGTCTCAATATAATTTGTGTCTATTCAGCTTCTATCTATTTGTGGATGTCTGGTAGTATGGTATTCATACAACGAAAGTTGGTGTTTATCAGTTTTCGTGTTATTGATTAGTGTCATCACCATTACATGCTAAGGTTAAGAACGAAAAGGCTATTGAATGAAGTATTTAATGAAGTTAGAATCCCATGTTTGTCATATATATTAATTCAATCATTCTTATTCTCTTAGTTATAATTGTTAGTTTAATTCTTAGTTATAAACAATCCCAATTTGTTATCGTCTTAGCATTGAATAATAACCACACATTATTGTATAAGTGCATAAATTATAAAATTAACCTAAACCAATCTCTATGGGAACAAATCTGATTTAAATCTTATACTACTTGTGAAAGCGTATACTTGCGTATATTTTAGCGCGTGTTTAGCGACTAACAAGTTTTTGGCGTCGCTGCCTGTTAGTCGCTAAACACGCACTAATAATTCACGCAAGTATACGCGTTTGCAAGTAGTATAAGATATAAATCAGATTCTTTCCCACAGAGACTGGCTTTGGTTAACTAATTAATTTATGCACTTAAGCAACAATGTATGGTTATTATTCAATGCAAAGATGATAACAAATTGAGGTTGTTTATAACTAAGAATTAAACTAACAATTATAACTAAGAGAATAAAGAGGGTTGTATATTATATGAGACATACATGGGATTCTAACTCTATTAAATACTTCATTTAATAGCCTTATTGTTCTTAACCTTAGCATGTAATGGTGATGACACTAGTCAGATAACACGGAACTGCTAACGCCAACTTTCATTGCACGAATAACATACTATCAGACATCCACAAAAGAGATAGAAGCTGGATAGACACCAATTATATTGAGACCCTATATGTTTATAGAATTTGACAACATAAAGGTTTAAAGTACAATTTATCTATCATGATTACACAGGGCAAGTAAGAAGGTTAAAATAACCTACGAATCATGCATAACAATAACACATGAACCTATGCTAGCATGGCAAGTTCTAAATCCTTAAATTTACTATCACTTCATTAAAGATTAACATGTTATCTTATAAGTTCGCGACACTCATAAGACGAATACGCAACAACCAATACTAGGTATCATACAATCACCACACACTAAGGCATCAAACAATTAACTAAAGAAATCCATAAATTAATCCGTTAGAACCCCACGATAACGATTAGCCCATAATCAGATTCCATCATCAACGTGGGTTCCAATGAAAGCATGGTTAATAAACGTAGTCTTTATACTTAAATAACAAACCAAGTACAGAACAAGAGTAAGGTTCACAAGTAAGGAAAACTAGCATCCAAGTTATAACTTAGAACAAAGATTCACAAGTAAAAACCAGATCTTCTTCGTCTTCATTGAATCCGTGCTAAACGGTCTTCGTACGACTCTCCTTGCACTTTAGTACGTCTTCCCCTTTGAAACGTCCTTTATTTGAATATATATAGCAGCCCCATGCAATCCATAAGTCCTCCAATTATAATTATAATAGAATCAGGATTCTTTGAATTCGCACCGGCGCAGGTCTGCGCGCGCTATCACAGCACGGGCGTGCTGCCTTTCTGACATCCTGGCGCGGTCGCGCGCTTGACTGGCACGGGCGCGCCGTGCCTCTGGAAAAAACTTCAGATTTCTGATTTTCTTTGCTGCTTCGAGTCAGCTTTCCACGAGCTTTTATTCCATCACCACCTTGACACTAAATTAGCACCAAAATAATGCTAATTCACCTGATTACCTAGATAATGCCTGAAATGCAAAAATACTAGAAAACACGTTAAAACACTTAACAACTTGAGTACAAACACATCAATTCAAAGCTTAATAGAGCATTATAAAGTGTCATAAATACCACTCAACATACCCCCACACTTGAATTGATGCTTGTCCTCAAGCATAAACAGACTCAAAGAACAAGAAACAAAAATGCATGAATGCAACTAATATGAATGCAACGATCCAAATAGAATAACTAAATGAATCAACGAGCAATATCTCAACAAATATAGTTACTCGCATGAAGATCAATCAAATCATACAAATCAATTTACAAACTAGAGACATGCGTGTGTGCAAATACTTACAGATATACTATCGCAACTAGATCAATAATCATGACTCACTACTCGACAAGACAATCGCAAGGTTATAAATAAAATAAAAAGCTAGACTCAAAATAACTTACAACACTTCAATTCTTATATTGGAGTTTTATATGGATTCATGCTTTTATTCAAACAAAACACACACATATGTTTATTTGATCATGCAATGAGTGAGGTCCACAAAAGACTTTTACAATAGTATCCATATAGCGAGCGTTAGGTTAGCAGATCCCAGACTATAAAAGCCTTAGGTCACTAGGCACAAAGTCCCCTAAGAACTTAATAACTCGAGTACTAAAGAGCCCACTCGTGAACAATTTTACATAACACTTATTCTTTTCTTTTCTTTTCTTTTTTTTTTTCTTTTTTTTTCCTTTTTTTCTTCCAAATTTCTGAACGAGTGCGTTTCGCTCAACCCTAGACTACACATATAAATATGAGCCGGCTACTAGCCATTTAACACCTAGCCACAACAACTAGCAATGAAATCCAATTTTTCTCCAATTTCTAAAAATCCATGTTATTTTAATATTAAGAGAATATCCTAAATTTTAAATATAAACAAGCGATTAAACCTCGACAAACAAACAAACCTTGACCATGATCTAGCACTCTAGCAACCTATAAGACTTAGTGAAATACAAGTGTCTCTAGTATGCAAATTAATTCGATAAGACCTAACATCACTACACTAGCATCAATATCACAAATTAATCGGAAAAATCATTTAAGGGATCATGTTATAATGCAAATGCATGAACTATATGAACAACTAACATAAAAACTACCAAAAAAAATAATAAACTATATGGCAAAATATGCACTATATGAACTAAACTATCATGAATATGAAAACTATATGCTACTCACACAAAACATATTCCTTCAACTACTACCCTAACTTAAAATATTCACTGTCCTCAGTGAATGTAATAGTAAGGAATTCAGGCATACCTAATCAGAATCAGGCTCCTCACCCTCAACGGGTGGAGTGTCAGGTGTTTCCGGAGGTGGATACACGGGATCCTCACCAAAAACTGGCCACTGGATGTCAACACCGGTGGCTCGAAAAGCTGTCCCCAATGCCTGGGTGAGATCACGTACAAACCTGCTGTGGATGTCATGCATCGCATCCATCCTCCTAGCCAGATGCCTGTACTGCGTCATGCTCATGCCAGCTCCTATATCAGCTCCTTCCTCCTCCTCATGTGCCTGCTGCAACGACCCTGCCTTATCTCCTAGCTGGGATCTCCATGCAGTCCTGCTCTCCTGAGTGGCCCCATCAGCTGGCCTCCCACCAGGTAGGTGGTCAAAAGTATAACCAAGCCCCTTCAGATCGGGCTTGCCTCCATCCCATTCTTGCATCGTAGCCAAAGTAGTGCTGTCAGTAGGAGCACTCGGGATCTGCAACTGCTCATGTGTGGGCCAATGAACATCAACTGCCACGCACAGCTTCAACACAACGGACGCATACGGAATAGACCCCGTGGTACTCCCCTCAAGAACTTCAGGATGCCCTGATAAATCACCATCCCCAGATCCATATAATCGCCCTGAAGAATCCCCCATAACAGCCGTGCACGCTCCACATTAATCTCATGCACATGCGAAGATGGCATGATGTTAGCACAAATAAACGCATTCCATGCACGGGCAAACCTGTTCATGCTAGAAGCCGGGAATGTAGAATACTCGATCGTACCCTCTTAATCTTCCAGTGAGTGTCGGGCTAGCACAGCTTAGCAATAATAAGATCCAGATCAAAGTCCTCTGGAGTCTTATCATTCCACATGTCTTGCCCGATCTTCCTCGCGGGCTGCTCAATCACCGTCCTAATAGCCTCTGCACTGTACTCCACAGTCCTCTCTCGAACAACCGTGAAGCCATTCTTCGCAGCCTTCGCATTCGCATAGAACTCACAAACAACACTCATGGGCACCGTAGTGGGTGCCTCGCAAAAAGGAACCCAACCCATCAGAATCATCTCCAATAGCTTACCATCCTTCCCTGATGGCTAAAACCCTCTCTCCTTGATGATCGGCTTCGAGAGAAGCCTCGTATACTCTAATTCAGCCTCGGGAGTAGAGAACCTCAGCCTCGGGAGTAGAGAACCTCAGCCTTACACCACCCATACTTAAAGAATCGGTGCTGCTGCTGCTTACTTGTATTCTTTGTCTCTTGGGTGCCATTGGAATTGAGTAGAGAGAATAAGAGTTGTGTTTGAGAGAGAATTTGTGAAGTGGTGAAGAAGTTTGTATATGAGGTGTATATATATATAGGTGGTGAAAAGAGAATTATATATGGAATAGAAGTGGGATTTGATTATGGGAATAATGGGAGTAATGGGTTTAATTTGGAGAGGGGAATTTGGGATGTGGGGGAGTAAAATTCGGTTGGGAATTGATTTCTTAGAAAAAATCCTGATTTTCCCCCTTAAATCTGCCTTTTATTTTTCTGAGTCGGAACCTCGGGTGGCCACGCGTAGGACAGCGCAGGCGCACGCTACTCTGCCAAACCGGCACGGCCACACGCTGGAACAGCGAGGCGCGCCGTTTTTTTGTGTTTTCAGCACGGCCGCGCGCTAGGACAGCGCCGGCGCACCAGGCTTCTATAGTCAGTCCTGAATTTTTTTCGTTTTTTGATTTTTTTGTGATTTTCTCTTTTCTTCTGCTTCCTCTACTTACTAATGTACAACAAACTTGGGTTGCCTCCCAAGAAGCGCTTGCTTTACATCGTTAGCTTGAAGTAGAACTTGAGATCAAACGGACAATAAAACGGCACTAACCACCTCACGGTTTTCCGTGTCACCATAATAATGCTTCAACCTCTGACCATTTACCTTGAATGCTTGGCCCAGATCATTCTCAAAACTAAAAATTAACTCTGCAGTCCCCGGCAGCGGTGCCAAAAACTTGTTAGTCGCTAAACACACGCTTATAATTCACGCAAGTATACGTGTTCGCAAGTTGTATAAGATATAAATCAAATTCGTTCCCACATAGACTGGATTTGGTTAACTAATTAATTTATGCACTTAAGCAACAATGTATGGTTATTATTCAATGCTAAGACGATAACAAATTGTGGTTGTTTATAACTAAGAATTAAACTAACAATTATAACTAAGAGAATAAAGAAGGTATCATATTATATGAGACAAATATCGGATTCTAACTTTATTAAATATTTCATTCAATAGCCTTATGTCTATAGAACAATAACCTTAGCATTCAATAGCCTTGACCGGCGCGGGCGCGCCGTGCCTCTGGAAAAAACTTCAGATTTCTGATTTTCTTTGCTGCTTCGAGTCGGCTTTCCAGGAGCTTTTATTCCAACACCACCTTGACACCAAATTAGCACCAAAATAATGCTAATTCACCTGATTACCTAGATAATGCCTGAAATGCAAAAACACTAGAAAACACGGTAAAACACTTAACAAATTGAGTACAAACGCATTAATTCAAAGCTTAATAGAGCATTATAAAGTGTCATAAATGCCATTCAATGCTGCCGGGGTCTCGGTGTTGTTAATTTTTAGTTTATGTGCTTGTCATCAGTGGTCGTTAAAGTTCAATGACTCGGACTCTTTTACTCTCACGGTTTTATTGTGTGTTAAGATACTCATTACAATGGGAGATCTAGCAGTACGAACGAAAACCTTGATGGATTTTTCTCAACCCAAGATTAATGACATTCAATCTAGCATTGTCAGCCCAGCTATCACAGCTAATACCTTTGAGATCAAGCTGGCATAATTCAGATGATACATAATTCAGTTCAGTTGGGGGTGCTCCAACGGAAGATCCCAATACGCACATTAGGGATTTCATAGAGATCTGCGACACCTTCAGTTTCAATGGTGTTTCTGAAGATGCTATAAATGAGGAAGATCTTAGAGGGATATAAACTGAGTGATGATTACATTCTCTACCAGCAGGTTCTATCACCACTTGGGAGGATCTTGCTCAGAAGTTTCTTACTAAATTCTTCCCTATGGCGAAGACAGTTGCAATCAGAAATGCTTTTACTCAATTTGCGCAGCAATCAGGAGAATCTCTTTATAAAGCTTGAGAGCGCTACAAGAAGATGCTTAGGAATTGTCCTCATCATGGAATGCCTGATTGGATGATCATCAATTGTTTTTATAATGGTTTGGGAGCACAATACAGACCCATGCTCGATGCAGCATCAGGTGGAGCCTTATGGGCTAAGAGCTAAGATGAAGTTTATGATCTAATTGAACTGATGGCTTCTAATGAATATCAGTATCTAACTCAGAGATTGCCATAGGGCAAGGTAGCAGGAGTTTTTGAAGTGGATACAGCTACGGCTATCACTGATCAACTAAAGGCATTGTCTATGAAGATCGATTCTCTGGCTAACTATGGTGTTAATCAGATAAACAGAGTTTGTGAGCTGTGTGCAGGTTCGCATGCGATGGAGCAATGCGCTATATCTAGTGAATCAGTTCAGTTTGTGAGCAACTTTCAGAGATCACAGCATCCAGTTCCAAACACTTATCATCCTGACAACTGGAATTATCCTAACTTCAGCTGGAGCAATAATCAGAATGCAATGCAACATTCGTTCCAGCAGTTTAGAAATAAGCAATTCAACCCTCCTGGTTTTCAACAACAGTATGCACCAAGACAACAACTCCAACAATAACCGCATGGAAGTACAGGTCAATATTCGAATGAAAAATCTGAATTGGAGGAGTTGAGGCTTATGTACAAAAATCAGGCTCTTATATGCCAAAGCCAGGCTATTTCTATCAAGACTCTGGATGACCAAATAGGGCAAATTGCTAACACCTTATTGAATCGACCACCAGGAACGCTTCCTAGTGATACAGAAGCCAGTCCAGGCAAGAGGGAAGTTGAAGAATAGGTGAACTCCATCACCTTGAGGTCTAGAAAGGTCACAAGCCCCAAAATTCAGCAAGACGAAGAGCCTGAAAAATGTCAAGTTTCAGAAAATGAAGTTGTGGCTGAAGAAGAAGTGCTGAAGGATGCCGAGGTGGAAACAAGGAAGAAAGTTATTATCAACACTCCTCCTGAGGGTAATACAGGGGAAAAACAGTTCTATCCTCCACCTTCTTTTCCTAAAAGGTTGCAAAAGCAGAAGTTGGATAAGCAATTTGCTAAGTTTTTGGAAGTTTTCAAGAAACTTCACATCAACATACCTTTCGCTGAAGCTTTTGAATAGATGCCTAGCTATGCGAGGTTTATGAAAGGTATTCTCTCTCGGAAAGTAAAGCTCGATGAATGAGAGACCGTTGCTCTTACAAAGGAATATAGTGCTGTGCTGCAACAGAAGTTGCCTCCGAAGTTTAAAAATTCTAGAAGCTTCATTATTCCTTGCACCATCGGGAACTTGTCTTTTGACAAGTGTTTATGTGATTTGGGAGCTAGCATCAATCTGATGCCCTTGTCTATCTTTAAGAAGCTTGGTCTACCTGATCCGAAGCCGATATATATGTCCTTGCAGTTGGCCGATCGTTCTATTACATATCCACGAGGTATTGTGGAGGATGTGTTGGTCAAGGTGGATAAACTCATCTTCCCTGCTGACTTTGTAATTCTTGATTTTGAGGAAGATAAGAAGATTCCCATTATCTTGGGAAGACCATTCTTGGCTACAGGCCGAACTATGATTGATGTGCAAAAAGGAGAGCTTACAATGAAGGTTCAAGATCAGAAGGTCACTTTTAATGTGTTCAAGGCAATAAAGTTACCCATGGATAAAATGTTAGTGTTTGTGCCCTAGAGACAACACTATTATGTTTATATTATGAAACATTTGGATTATTAATTATGTTTATATGGATTATTCTTTAGTAATTTATTATATCTTTATTTTCTGTGATAAGATGTTAGATTAGTAAATGTCCTTAGAATATGATATGTAAATCTATATCTCTAAGTACGTGACTTAGAAATGAGATTATGAGAATAATATTGATATTCTTAAAGGTCCCTAGTCAAGTAATATTGATAAGGGACGATAATAAGTACATTGAGACTAGTGTGTTTGTTGGCTGATGATCACATCTCATTGATCATAGGTATGGTGATACTAAAGTTAAAACACAGGCACATGTATTAAATACATGGTGCTGGATTGACCCGTTGTGAGATACTACATGTTTAAAGTGTCATAAGTTAATCTCACAGTTATAATGATGTATTGGTCCTTTGACTTGAAATCATTATATTTCTATACGATAATTAATATACTTTGATACTATTGAAAGTTATCCTTGACCGGGTAATAATAAAAGTAGACATTGGGTACATTATGAATCGTATGAGAAATATGAATGATCTAGATGGAATTTAGCCCTCCTTTATTAAAGGAGTGATATTATTGGCCTCTTGATTGAGTAAGACTATAAAATGCATGGCCGTGCTCAAATACTGATTTGTTTAATAGTTTACTCATTGATCAAGGAAAGAAGGATTAAACGTTAACAGAGGATGACACAATGCATGCCTCGAGTTTGATCTATAATATAAGGCTAAAGGGATTATATTACATTGTACATTATTCACGAAAGGTTTAATTGATCACCGATTTAATTATTATTACTTAGGTAGCAATGATGTATTACTAGATGCCACTCATTATTTATAATTTAAATATGAGATATTTAAATTATTGCCAACGTAATAATAACCTATAGGGTCGCACAAAGATAGGATGGAGGAATATTTAATTCAAATTCGGATTTGAATTAAAAAGGGAAATTTGAATTATTTATTATTAATTAAGCTAGACTTAATTAATGTGATAAATGAATTTCAAATTTGTATATTATTAAATCCGAAATTCAGTTGTTATTTAGTAATTGAGTTAAACTTAATTATTAAATAAATAGAATTTCAGATTTTAATAAACTCTAACTTGGATTAGGGTTAGGACTGTTTTTGGCCTCTCTATATAAATATCCTTAAGGCTAAAATTAGGGTTACGTTTTTATTAGATAAAAACATAAAACCCTAGCAGCTAAAGGTGAATGAGAGAGAGAGAGAGGAAAAGCAGGTTCGTTCTTGGTGCTAGTACATGCCTCCTCCGTACCAGCTTTCGTGTGGATACCTCTACGGCGTAGATCGTCAAGGCGGGATACGTGGTGTTCGGTTAAATCTAGGATCTCCTTTTGTCAACCATAATCATAAAGCTCATTAAGGTAAAACATCTATTCTCCGTAATTATCCGTTCATTATACATAGATCCTGTGGTAGGGATTCAAATTTTTTTGTTTTTGCGTTGCTTTTTATGCTCGAATCCCTAACATAAAGAGTAGTGCTTTAAATTAGAGTGGGTAGACTCTGTCGTAAATTCGGAGCTTGAGCAATTGCCAAAGTTAGATACCTTGGAGAGAGCCTTAATAGGGAGTCAGTTATTGAAAATAAAGGAGGAGCGGAGCAACTGCAGGTTTTGAATGCACCTCCATGGAAGAGGAAGTTGGATATGCCATTCGATTCTCTTGGGTTAGCAGAGCTGAAAATTTCTCAGGAGCGTTTTGACACATCTATTGAAGAAGCTCCCACACTTGAGCTCAACCGACTGCCAGATCACTGATATATTTTTTATGACGTAGAGAGTGGTTGGATGGATCTTCCCGCACCTACAGAGGGTTCTTCTCATGTGCAGCAGGTAGTTGATAGGACTGGTTGTTGGATTTTTAAACGCAACGGGGCGTGGAAAAACACTTTTACACATACAAAATCCAAATAAAAGCATATAAATCGTGAATAAAAATTCGAGGGATCGAATCTAACCTTTTAAAATAATTCGGACACAACGATCAGAGATCCTTAGCAGTTGCTCCTCAAGTGTGAAGCACTCCACCGGTATCCACCAAGAAAACGACTTTTAGGAGGAGGAGGAGGTGGAGAGAATTTGGTTTTCTGAAACTTTTGGGTTTCTGAGGTTAGAATAAAATAGGGTCTATAATAGTGTATTTATAGACAAAATTTTTAGCTGAAATTTTCCCATAAATATTATTATTATTATCCCATTTATTATTCTCATTAATAATTAAAACACCTTTTAATTATTAATCCTTTTTCTAAACACTTTAGAAATAATTCTCTCTCTTGATTTAATTTCCAAAAATTAAATCCTTAATTAATAATATTAAGAACTTTTCTTAATTAATTTATAATCAATTAAATCTCATTTAATCAATTATTGAATTTGCCAATTAATTATTTATTTCACAAATAAATTATTAGCCATTATTAATTAATTCCTCCACCAATAAATCATTCTTTTTTATGGTGTGACCCTGTAGGTTCAATATTAAGCCGGTAGTAGAAATAAATAATAATAAAACTATTTTATCATTATTTATATAAATTCTCTAATTTATTATGATTAATTAATTAATCACATTTATTCTACATCGTGAGTGATGCTTCTCAACATATCGCGACTATCCGGATAATATGAATTTACTGCTTAGAATACCAAGAACCTGTCAGTGAATAGTTACCGTACAATAAACTCCTTCTACCCTACAATGTCCCGATTAAATACAAGGCATGGATCTCGTGTCAAGCCTATCTAATTCAATCACTTGCTTACCATTTACTATGCATAGTTATATGCAAATTAGAAACTCCTTTCTAATTTTATTTACTCTGGCCAGAGATTCCTGAACTAGCATAAGTGGATCAGCCTTGAACATTCGCTTCCTTCACTGGAAGGGGTAGATCCTTTATTGATCATACACTATCTTCGTGTACAAATTCCTATACCCAGAAGAGCCCTAATAATTGTCCCTGGAGACTAAGAACTAAACCAAAGCATAGTTCAGTGTACACAAGATGACTATGATGACCTCAAGTCTAAGGATACTTGTACAACTATCACTAAGTGAACAACTGCTGACACGTGAGTGAACTCCATCAGTTGTTCAGCTGTGCGAGTCATGTTCAGTGAACTTATTCCATAATAAGCACCTACATACTAGCTATAGTGTCACCACACAAATGTCTATGAGAACAGACATCCTTCATAATGAAGCAAGCATAGTATGTACCGATCTTTCGGATTATTAATTACCAGTTAGTAATCCTACGACCAGGAACTATTTAAGTTTAGAGTTATCATCTTTTTAGGTCTCACTATTATGATCTCATCATAATCCATAAAAAGCTTTACTCTAAACTATGGTATATCTTATTTAAACACTTAAATAGATAAAGCCCGTAATAAAAACAAAACAAGTCTTTATTAATATCAATGAAATCAAAACAGATTACATAAAAGTTATTCCTAAATCCTAATACATGATTGGACTTAGGACATATTCCTTTCAATCTCCCACTTGTACTAAAGCCAATCACTCTGGTATCTAACCCATCTCATCTTTATGACGATCAAAAGTAGCTTTGTGAGTGGGTCTGCTATGTTGTTATGTGTGTCAACTCTCTAATTCAATACAATACAAGAATGTTACGCGCTCCCACTAACCCTTTTGTAGACGCATGGTTCATCCGTTTTTGATAAAATCAAACTCTTTGATTGTCTCATCAAAACGATGTTCCATCTACGAGAAGCTTGCTTTAAACCACATTAATCGCAAGCAAAATCCGAACTGATTTTAACAGGGCTACATGTAAAAAGTTTCATCAAAGTCAATCCATTGCCTTTGTTTGAATCCTTTTCCCAAAAGCCTGGCCTTATAGGTCTCCACCTGGCCATCTGCTATAATCTATCTTTTGTATACCGTATACATAGATTCCATTCTGGATTTCATGGCACTATGCCATTTCTCTGAGTCAACACTACTCATAGCCTCATTATAGGTCACAGGGTCGTCATCATCAATGATTGACAACTCATTGTCATTCTCAATGACAAGGCCATATTACCTCTCAGGTTGGCGAGACACTCTCCCTGATCTATGAATGGGCTGTTCCACAAAAGGTTGTTCAGTCAGAACAGGTGTTTCCACTTGATCCGTAGTAGTTTGTGCTTCTTGAACTTCATCAAGTTCAATTTTTCTCCCACTGTTTCCTTCAAGGATAAACTCCTTTTCCAAGAAGGTAGCATGTCTGGAGACAAACACCCGATGATCGGTGCAAAAGTAATACCCTAAAGTCTCTTTAGGATATCCCACAAAACTACATTTTCGGATCGATATTCCAGCTTATCTGGGTCAACTTTCTTGACATAAGCTGGACATCCCCAAATCTTAACGTGTTTAAGACTCGGTTTCCTTTCTTTCCATATCTCATACGAATTTGAGGAACAGATTTTGGAAGGCACCTTATTCAGTAAATATGCTGAGGTTTCCAATGCATAACCCCATAGGAATACTGGAAGATTTGCATAGCTCATCATGGACCGAACTATGTCTAACAAGTTCGATTTCTCCTTTCAGATACCAATCTGGAGGAGTCCACTGGGAGACTATACCATTTACTTTGAGATAATCCAGAAACTCTCCGTTCAAGTATTCACCACCTCGATCTAATCGAAGAGTTATAATACTATGTTTGGTTGTTTCTCCACTTCATACTTATATTCTTTGAACTTTTCAAAGGCCTCAGACTTGTGTTTCATCAAACACATATCCGAATCTAGATCTATTATCCATGAAAGTAATGAAGTATGAAAATCCACCCATGGCTTGCGTAGACATTGGTCCACATACATCTGTGTGTACCATTCCTAGCAAATTGCAGCCTCTCTCCATGTCCACTAAATGGAGACTGCAGTGCCACTATAAGTGAGATTTTCATCATCCCTTTTCTTTATATAGTTTGTTCAATCTGAAGTAAATTATGTCACATATACAGACCATTATTTAAAGCACCACGTCCATAAAGAATATTATCTCTAAGAATAGAACATTCATTATTCTCAATAATAAATGAAAATCCAGCCAAGTCTAACATGGGAATAATATTCCTCACAATCGAGGGAACAAAATAACAATTATTTCAAACAATAGTCTTGCCCGTAGGCCTATGTAAATGAAATGATTCTACATCTTCAGCAGCAACTCTTGCTCCATTTCCCATCAGTAGAATCACCTCCTCTTCCTCAAGAGTCCTACTTCTCCTTGGTCCCTGCAACAAATTGCAGATATGAGAACCACAGGCGGTATCTAATACCCAAGTAGAAATGACATATTCACTTCTATCATGAACATACCTGAATCAGAAGCGGTAGTCTCACTACCCTTCTTCTTCAATTTGCAAGGTAAACCTTGCAGTTCCTCTTCCAGTGCCCCACCTTGTTACAGTGAAAGCAAACAACTTTGCTCTTGGGGTCTTCAGCTTTTGGTGGAACCGGCATTTTCTCACCTACTTTCTTCTTCTTGGAAGAGTTCCTCTTCCTTTTCTTAGGATTGGAACCTTCACCAATTAGAAGAACAGAACTCTTCTTAGGGGGAAAATTCGATTCCGCAGTCTTCAACATGTTGTGGAGTTCAGGCAGGCTACATCCAACTTATTCATGTGAAAGTTCACAACAAACTGCGAGAACGAACTCGGAAGCGATTGCAAGACCAAGTCTTGGCTCAGCTCCCCATCCATGGCAAAACCAAGTTGTCCAAGACGTTCAATCAAATTGATCATCTTAAGTACATGGTCATTCACAGATGATCCCTCAGACATCCTACAACCGAACAGCTCCTTCGATATCTCATATCGAGCTGTCCTCCCCGCCACATCATACAACTCTTGTAGATGCATGAGGATAGTGTAGCATCCATATGCTCATGTTGCTTCTGTAGCTCAATGTTCATGGAAGCTAGCATGATGCATTGAGCAACATTTGCATCATCTATCCACTACGATACACAACATGTTCATCATTATGTGCATCACTAGCAGGTTCAGTAGGCTTAGGTGAGTCAATCACGTATTCCAGCTTCTCAATCCTGAGAACAATTCTCAAGTTTCGAAGCCAGTCAGCATAATTAGGACCAGTCAATTTGTGAGCATCCAGTATGCTCCTAGTGATAGTGCAGAAGACATAACGTACAAAGTAAATCTGTAAATGATAAACACATAACAACACTTAGCAAATATTCGATTTCATTTCAAAACACTATATGAATCGGGTCTTTATTCATAAGTGGCTCCCACTAGTTTTCCTAATTTATTCAACCCCCTACATGAAAAATTAAGCATTCATAATGCTAGTGGGAATAGGGATCCTACATTCCATTACACAACCCCGGCTGTGGCACGAAACCCCATGTAATGTTAATAGGCAGACAACTCTTGTCAATTACATCTAATGTTATTCCCTAATCAAACTTTAGCCTCTTGAATAATTGAGTCACGGCTGTGGCACGACAAACTCAATATTCTAAGTCAAGTCTAACCCAACATTCCGTACAATTGAATCAGTCCCCAAAGGCCCACGGCTGTGGCACGTAACGACCTTTAGATTCTTATTCAATGTACACATCTCTATGTAATAGACAAGTATTTCTTATTTCGAAATCAAAGCCCTCTGTGGCACGAAACGACAATGATTCAAAAATAAGAACTACTTTCTACCATGTTGGAAGGCTATGACCGACACAAGCCCGTTGTATCATTGGCCAATTACTACTTGATATTATTTAATTTTAGAGGGATTATATTACGTTACAATCATAATCATATTATAAAGAGATTCTTCCTTTTAAATTAAATATTTCAAATCAATAATCAATAATCAGATGATTCCCAGATCGGGTGGAGCATTGTCAAGAGGCGTCACTTAATAACCCTTTCTTACAGATAGAAATCTGTTGTTGACAGAATCATCCTTTCTCTCATATCGAAAATTCATATTCAATTACGTGTTTTCACAAACACAAGAATCTCATGATTGTATTCATAATATTGTTATTAAGGTTATGAAACAATTTCACTATACTAGGTTGTCTAACAAACGCCTTATGTTTATTTAAGTTCACCTAAATCTATCATCGCATGATAAACTAAGCATATATCACATATATCAACATGAATAAACATCAAGGTAGGCATGTTACATCATCTAGCACATTAGTCTAAGCATTATACATCTCTATGTATCACATGAAGCATTTAAAATCAATTAAAACAATCAAAAACAGCTTTAAAACACTTCATGGAAATATAAACAGTTCAAAACTTTTATATAAACTAAAATTGATCACTCCATTAGATCCGTCTCGGAAAAAATCCAACGGTATATTGCACGCCCAAAACGGAGTTACGAAACTCCCAAAAATCAATTTTAATATCAACAGACGGGCTGTAACGCATTACAGGAACGCGTTACAAGCCCTGTAACGCATTCTGGTGATGCATTACACCCTTTTAAGCCATTAAAGGGTGTAACGCATTCCGTGAATGCGCCACAGGTGTGTAACGCATTCCCAGAATGCGTTACACCCCTATTTTTTTTTCTTTCTTTCCGCCGGCTGACTTTTCTCGATACCCGTGCCTGACAGCCCTGTCTTTGTCTCAGCAGACGCCGTACCTGTTCTCTTTATTCCGTGCAATAGATAACAGCAAAGCAGATGTATATACAAACATATATATACTATATATACATATATTTACTTATTTAATTAAGAATTTAATTGCAAGAACTTCAAAAATTCATAATAAAAAATCTATACATCCTAAAATTATGAAAAAATACCCAGACGATCTACAACACTTGTAGAACCTAGATCAACATTCAAAATTATTCTGAGAAACGATTTCTCATCAGACAAAATTAATCCATAATATAACTTGTAAAAATCATAATTAATTCATACAAGCACATAAAATTCTGAAATTTTTACCACAGATCTATATGCATACAACCTATGCTATGATACCATTGTTGGATTTTTAAACGCAGCGGGACGTGGAAAAACACTTTTACACATACAAAATCCAAATAAAAGCATATAAATCGTGAATAAAAATTCGAGGGATCGAATCTAACCTTTTAAAATAATTCGGACACAACGATCAGAGATCCTTAGCAGCTGCTCCTCAAGTGTGAAGCACTCCACCGGTATCCACCAAGAAAACGACTTTTGGAGGAGGAGGAGGTGGAGAAATTGGTTTTCTGAAACTTTTGGGTTTCTGGGGTTAGAATAAATAGGGTCTATAATAGTGTATTTATAGGCAAAATTTTCAGCTGAAATTTTCTCATAAATATTATTATTATTATTATTATCCCATTTATTATTCTCATTAATAATTAAAACACCTTTTAATTATTAATCCTTTTTCTAAACACTTTAGAAATAATTCTCTCTCTTGATTTAATTTCCAAAAATTAAATCCTTAATTAATAATATTAAGAACTTTTCTTAATTAATTTATAATCAATTAAATCTCATTTAATCAATTATTGAATTTGCCAATTAATTATTTATTTCACAAATAAATAATTATTAGCCATTATTAATTAATTTCTCCACCATAAATCATTCTCTTTTTATGGTGTGACCCTGTAGGTTCAATATTAAGCCGGTAGTAGAAATAAATAATAATAAAACTATTTTATCATTATTTATAATTCTCTAATTTATTAAATATGATTAATTAATTAATCACATTTATTCTACATCGTGAGTGATGCTTCTCACATATCGCGACTATCCGGATAATATGAATTCACTGCTTAGAATACCAAGAACCTGTCAGTGAATAGTTACCGTACAATAAACTCCTTCTACCCTACAATGTCCCGATTAAATACAAGGCATGGATCTCGTGTCAAGCCTATCTAATTCAATCACTTGCTTACCATTTACTATGCATAGTTCTATGCAAATTAGAAACTCCTTTCTAATTTCATTTACTCTGGCCAGAGATTCCTGAACTAGCATAAGTGGTTCAGCCTTGAACATTCGCTTCCTTCACTGGAAGGGGTAGATCCTTTATTGATCATACACTATCTTCGTGTACAAATTCCTATACCCAGAAGAGCCCTAATAATTATCCCTGGAGACTAAGAACTAAACCAAAGCATAGTTCAGTGTACACAAGATGACTATGATGACCTCAAGTCTAAGGATACTTGTACAACTATCACTAAGTGAACAACTGCTGACACGTGAGTGAACTCCATCAGTTGTTCAGCTCTCGAGTCATGTTCAGTGAACTTATTCCATAATAAGCACCTACATACTAGCTATAGTGTCACCACACAAATGTCTATGAGAACAGACATCCTTCATAATGAAGCAAGCATAGTATGTACCGATCTTTGCGGATTATTAATTACCAGTTAGTAATCCTACGACCAGGAACTATTTAAGTTCAGAGTTATCATCTTTTTAGGTCTCACTATTATGATCTCATCATAATCCATAAAAAGCTTTACTCTAAACTATGGTATATCTTATTTAAACACTTAAATAGATAAAGCCCGTAATAAAAACAAAACAAGTCTTTATTAATATCAATGAAATCAAAACAGATTACATAAAAGTTATTCCTAAATCCTAATACATGATTGGACTTAGGACATATTCCTTTCACTGGTGTTGGTGATGAGCAGTACAGGCGAGTGGCTAGGCGTATGGAGGCCATACACGACATTCACAGTCGTTTTGCTGTAGATTTGACACAGGCTTTGGGCACTATTTTCCGAGCCACTGGTGTCGAGGATGATTGGCCACATGATCCTCCACCCGAGGAGGGTGATTCTCCTGACAACTAGGTATGTCTGAAATCCTTATTATTACCTTCAATGAGGACATTGAAAATTTTAAGTTTGGGGGTGATAATGTAATGATTAGTTTGTGTGTGTCCATATAGTTCATATAGATTCATGTTGCATATAGTTGTATTTCATTCGTAGTGTTGCATGATTGTTCATATAGGACATATTTGTTATTTTTTTGTGATTTCATATAGTTGCATTGCATGCATATTTAACATGATCCCTTAGGTTGATGTGATGAGTGTAGTGATGATGAATAGAGGGGTTTTTAAGTCCTAATGAATTGATTTACATGCCAGAAACAAATATTTTCAAAAAGTCTTATAGGGTTGCTTTTGATCTAGATCATGATCATACTTGTTTGTTGTTGAGATTTAATCACTTGGTTATATTTAGAATTTATGATATTCTCGTTATGACGTAAAAATACTGATTTTTAAACAAGAGAAAAGAAGGATTTCATTGCTAGTTGTGTATAAGGCTAGGCGTCAAATGGCTAGTAGTCGGCCCATATTTCTATGAGTAGTCTAGGGTTGAATGAGATGGAGTGAAACACACTCATTTAGAAATTGTTGAAAAAAAAAGAAAAAAAAGAGAAAAAAAGAAAAAAAAGGTATGTGTTTATGCATAATTGATCAAGAGTGAGCTCTTTAATACTCGAGTTATTAAGTTCTTATGGCACTTTGTGCCTAGTGACCTAAGGCTTTCATAGTTTGGGATTCGCTAACCTCACACTCGCTACATGATTATTATTGTATAAGGCTTTTGGGACCTCATTCATTGCACGGTCAAGTAAGCATCTTTGTTATGTGTTCAATAATAGCATGAATCCTTGTATAACTCTAGTAGAACGGAGGTGTTGTGAGTCATTATGCGTTTAAAATCTATTCTTTTTATAAACTTGTGATTGTTTTGATGATAGATAAGTTATGGTTATTGTTAGTCCCTTAATAATATAGCAAGAATTACAGAAGGGGGTTTGAATGGAATTCTTGAACCTTTTTCTCGAAATAAAAATGTTCAACTCGAATATAGATATAAGTGTTTTGATTTTGCACAATGCGGAATAGAAACTTAATTGAATCAAAATATGAGTAATTAAAAACAAGAGTCTTTAAAAACTTTCTGGTGGATTTAAACAATTCCACCAGAGATATATATGATATATCGAGAGGACTCTGTGTGCAAGAATGCTCACAGCTGCTTGCAAATCGAACTACTGAGAATACAGGGAAATGCTAAGGATTTTGCTTACAAAGATTTCTCTCTTTTTGTATCTGAGTTCTCTTCTTTTATTTGCTACGTTCTTGGTTTATATATTACCAAGATTACAAAGTCAAAAAGACTAAATAAACATAAAAACTATCAGTCTTAAGCTTTGCTACTTTTCATCCTCTATTACCCAGTTAATGGGCTTCCACAGTAGATTTGTATACATCTCGACGGCTGTGCTCAGTATTTACTGTTCAACTGTTGTTTGAATTCTTTATATGATCATCTGTTAAACTTTATGAATATCCGTTGGATATATGATCATCCATCGACTTTCAGAACATCCGTTGATGGCTTTATTGATCATCCGTCGACTGCTATATTAAACATCCGTTGATATTCATTTAATCATCCATCGATGGCTTTGTTAATCATCCGTCGGTAGCTATTTTGGCACTTGACTTCATTTCACTTATGCAGAATTACAAGACATCATTTATATACAATTAATCAACCTATCCTGCATATCTAGTTAAAGTCAACATGACTTATAGGCTACTACAGAATCTATACAAAGATGTATACAGACTGTGCTACAGACTTATTATTACATAAGCTACTCACTCGATGGATAATAAGTTAACATCCGTCGGGACTATAATGAGTTATCCGTCGGGACTATAACTCTTATCCGTCGAGTGTTATATTATTTCACTAAGTAAAATCTACTTAGATGTTTTGTTTATGAAATCATTAAGTACACAACATATGCACAACAATCTCCCCCAATTTATGTCTACCGGAATTGTAGCCATAAATTAAGAGATACTTGATGATTACAAAATATCGTAAACATACAGCTTTAAAGATAAGCAGATAATACTGAAAGTGCTTCAATTAATGAAAATGTACAAAGTTTGGCTCACAGTCATTTCAAGATGCTCCTCTAGCCTGAGCAGATTTTTCTAGTTTCTTGAAGGTCTGGATCTTCTTCCAAGCTTCCTGTTGTTTTCATCAATCTGGTTTTGGAGCTGCCTATGGAATTCCAGTTCATCAGATTCTGAGAGATCTAGCTTTTCTTGCATTTCCAAGAGAGTCTCATTGCTAGAGATACTCAATTGGTCCTCTAACCTGAAGAATCTTCTCACACCTTTGTCATCTATGAACTCCATCAGCTAGTAGGGCCTTAGATGCACTCTTCTCCCTGTATATGGGATGATTAGAGTCTTTAGAAGTGCATATTTAGCTCTAATACTCCTTAGTTCTTCAATCTTCTTCAATACTAGTCTTCTTGCAGTTACATTGAACCCAAAGTTCTTCTTGAAGGATGAATAAACTTTAATCAGTACAGCTTGGCTTTCTTGAAGAATCCTTTGAAATGGCCACACAATCTCCTTTCCTCCTTTGTACTTGAACACTAACCTTTCAGGTATGTTTCTGTATGCATCAATTCCCCTCACTTCATCTAGTTCATTCAGATAGAGGTTTAGATCAGAAAATTCCTTGATGTCACACAAGTACAAGTAGTCTCCCCTGTTAACTTTGGGTTGAACTTTAACTACTGATTTGGATTTGAGAGGTGACAGCTTCACTTTCTTGACTGCCCTTGACTTTGTCCTATTTGGCTTGCTAAGGATTGGTAAATTGAAGTCAGGAATTGGTATTTTATCCCCCTCTATTGGCTCATCCTTGGGCACAATAGGTTCACCATGAATATTCTTGTAGGGATCCACCACCCTTATATCTTCAAATGCCACAAAGGGCTTTGATGCTTGAGTTGTAGCTGGTGTGGGTACCTTACGAAATTGATCTTCCAATCCTTTGTCAACAATATCCAGTTTCCTTTTTGTTCTTGTAGCCAATTCTTTCTTTTTTGGAGATTTCTTCTGTTCTTCAATTTTCTTCTTTGATTCAGCAGCTTTAGATGGTTGAGAGGGAATTTGTTGAGATGAATTCACAGCCTGTAGCTTGGCCAAGATAGCAATCTGCTCTTTCTTTTGTTTAGTCTTCTTTGCATCTAGAGCAACTTGCTTCTTTTCCTGCTTTAATCTATCTTTTTCTTCTCTCTTTGCTTGAGCAAATTGTGGATGTCCAGCTACCACACAAATTTCCTTTCCATTTCTGAATATCTTAGCAATTCTCCTTTTTGAAGCTGAATCAGCTGGATCTTTATAGAAGACAATTGATCTTGACAGAAGCTTCTTCTCATCAGGCTTGGGTGTCTCATACACAGTTTCTAAGGGGTTCTTCAAAGATGATTTTGGATAGTTTGCCCTTGGTTTAAGAATTATTTCAGCCTTTGTAGACTTGATGCAGGAAGATTGTCCTCATTCCAGATAATTCATGCTCATCTGATTCACACTGATTTGCTTGAGTTGAGAGTGATGGATGGCTGACTTAACTGGCTCCTTGACAAGTTCAAACTTTTTCTATATCTCCTCATCAATCTTATCCCAGTTGATCAAACTCAACTTTCCTTTCTCAGCAACTTTCAAATTTGCTGCTGCTGCTTTAATTAGCACTACAAGAAAAATGTTCATAGACATCGGTTTTTGGCCGATGTCTATGTTGTTTAGCAACCGATGTTGATGTCGGTGATGTCTATTCTAGACATCGGCCATAACCCGATGTCTTTACTCGCTTAGACATCATTTCTGGCAAACTGCCTGATGTCCATGCATTATTTTTTTACAAAAAATGTTAGAAATAAATAATTTAATAAATAAATTACACCTATTACAACAGATTAAACATATAATGAGCTATGTTTTTTTCCACATAGACATCGATTTTTTTCATAAAGGTGATGTAAAATCAGATATTAAACATCGATTTATTTAGTAAAATATGATGTCTATGTTGGCACTTAGACATCAATTTTATCCCAATTAAAGTGATGTTTATATTTCTTTTAGACTTGAACATGTGAGTCTTTGACATCAGTTTTTCTTCACTAAAAGTGATGTACAATTGCCTTTGAGACATCAGTATTTATATATTATAGGTGATGTACAATTATTTTTTTGACATCAGTATTTATTCATTAAAATGGATGTCCAATCATTTTTTTGACATCAATATTTATTCATTAAAAGTATTTAAACAATGAACTAACTAAACACTTATATTCATCAACATAAATATCAAGATCTAGTTTTATTACAGAATCATTCAAAACCAAACTAAGAGCTATTGACCTTAAGCTACAATAGAAGGAATGGCGCTGTCTTAAGCTACAATTTGAGGTTATCAGATCATATATGAGGCTGAACTCCTGATGCTATAGAAGGCCATTCTATAAATTTTTGTCTACCCTTAGCTTTTATTCCCCTTTCGAACATTTCCAATTTTTGACAGCCTCCCCGATCTCCTCTAGAGTCTTTACCTTGATCTTGCTCGACAAGGTTCGGCATGTCAAATCCATCAGACTCCTTATTTTCAAGTAGTTTACTGCCTGAAATCACAAAAGATGAAAATTTAGCCATAATGTACACTCTGTTATATTTGGTTCATCATAGATCTAGGCCAGTCTTAAGTAAAGTCAGGTACTAAGGTACAAGCTTTCAATTGATAATCAAATATTCTAAAACAATCACAAATAAATGACAAAATCATGAATCGTCTATCCATCGAACTCTTTTAGACCACAAAAGTATTATACTAGCTGTGCAACTAAAACTCACTTGTGCTAGTTAGCTTCAGCAAAATGCCCCAGGTCAGAGATGTGAAACTATATGCACTCATACAATTCTTGGCAGCCTTATTCTGTTAGGTAAGCCTGATATGACAAATGTGGCCCTCTGCTACTGCTACTAAAGGAAAAAGTGAAGCAGTGTGATACCACTCGTTTTCAAAAATATCTTTATGAGATTGATTCTAGTCTATCACTCTTCCTCACTGATCACTGAGATACCTAAGCTCAATGTAACCAAACCATCACACCCTGCTCGATATTCACACGGCCAATCAGTATTCAGTGCTACCTCCATTTCTCTAAGAATGTCCTCATTTCATGTTATTTCCTTCTTTATTTGGCCACACCATATCACCAAGCTACACACGCTAGGGGCATGATTGCCTCATCAGGCAGGAAAAATAAGATGCAAATTGAAGAAAGTACAAGAGATGATTTAAAACAAAAATTATGAACTGTCCATGTTTTACTCTAATCTAATGATAGACACGCAGTAAAAGTCACTGAAAGAAATTCTTTTCCCTTTTCTTTCTCGCTTTGTTCCTCTTCTTTCATAATGTTTCTCAAATTAAAGTGTATTACCTGTGTCCTAAAAATTAAAATACAGGGAGTTGCTACATAAGACAAATTTACTGATAGGTTATCTCAAAAACTGTACAGTGATCCTAGTATTTGTAACATGAAATTTGAAGCAAGTCAAACAACAGTCAGCATTTCTGCTAGGCAAAAAAAAGTCAGCATTTCTTATCAAATTATATACTAATTGTCAACAATTTCACTAGTGTTAAATATGGTAGGTTTAAAATCAGAATAAACCCGTAGATACGGAGATATGAAACATTCCAGAATTAGCGAAGAGGCAACGGATGTAAAAATATGTGACATACCTGGGAGGGCTGCGTACATTCCTCATAAACTGCAAATGGCTGACTTTTAGGATGTTTAAAAGCTACGTTCCGATTTGCTTGATAGTTAATGTAAGAATATGGGTGAGGTGATTTTGAGAAGCCACCTGCACCCCGTAAATATAGAGTCAACCTACATAAAAATGATATTTGGTAGTTAAAGTGCATTTAAGTCATATATACTTCAGTCATTTGCTTAGAAACTTGTCGATTCATGGAGACCGGTTCATCAGACGACTCCCCATAACTTAGAACTTCAAGTTCCAATATGGCAGCTTTACCTATACAATCAAAAGACATGCCATAATAACAAAAGCGAGTTAATTTAATGGTGACACCAATCAGGTAACATGTATGTTTAGGGGAATGAAAACTTGATAAAATTATTGTGCGTGTAGGTAATAATAATATCGCTACCACTATGACATCAACAAAGTAATTACAAAATACATAGATTCTAAACTTTGAAAAAATTACATTCAATTAGGATTTACAGTGCATATATATATATCAGATCATTGACAAACCTTTATCATGCAATCCCACAACACTTGTTTTATTTCGTATATGCATCAACAATAAATTTCAAAACTTGTAATAATAGAAGTTTGAATTGAGGATAGTTAAGCAGATTCTTATTTAATTTTTTTATATTTGCGCGAGCACACGCACATGCACGCACTACTATACACTAAAATCTCTCCGGCAGAGGTTAATAATCCGTATAGAAGAAATTGTGATTTCAAATTGGCACTCTAATCTAACAAAGAAATTGTACATATCAATGAAATTCACAAATTGTTCGTTATAAAGAACTTGAGGTTAAGAACCTTACACAAAGTAGGCAACGACCTTTAAATTTCTATAAACTGTTGTCCATGCAATAACAGGCGCGGATCAAATCTAGCAAAAAAAATACCGACCTGCTCAGTCAGGCAAAATTCCAGCAAAGATAAGACTAAATTAAAAAACAAAAAGGTATACTCACGACATTCTAGGTATTTCAGAAATATTTATCGATCCCAGTGAGTATATAGCAGCAAACGTCGGTAAGACCTACAACCAGGAAGTCGATACAAAATACATAAAACTCGAAAACTTTAATAATATCTATACATAGATTGCTCCAACTTAATCTGTTTATAATTCCAATTACTCGACAAACTTATAGTACCTTAATGAATTTCTGGCCATTTTCGTGGTAAACGTATTTGAGCTCTTTGTCATCTAAAGCATTAGTACCACAAGCTCCAATACCGAGAGCATACAAAGTAACATCTCTAATCAAAAAAATAATTCTAATTAAATAACAAAAATGCTCAATTACGATAATAATACATGTAGATATAAAAAAATGGATTTACCTCTCATCATAAGTGAACAATCTCTGTAATTGATCACAAACAAATCAAGAATTATATCGAATTGTAAGTGTTTAATTTAGAACTTACCACAAAGAGTATGAGTGCAAAAGATTTTTTTTTAATTATCATATTAAATAACTCTAGTCCTTACCACAAAGAGTGTCCAATTATCAGCTTTGAAAGGCCTGTGAAACCACACTCTACACAAAAATATGTTGATTAAGCTTCAACTCCAAACTTAGAAAAGTTAAATTGAAGTTGTCACTGAACCTCAGTCTGTATTATATTTGTCAGAAATATTCCAGAGTGGAAACAACAATGTGCATAACTAAGAGATCAAAGATTTGTCACTTATAATACTGTTGAAGAACTACTGCACTTACACGTGATTCAAACTAACAGATGATGTTTTCAAACCCTTGGTTCGATGAGGATTTAAATTTACTCGGAGAAACACCAGATCTGAAGTAAATGTTGTTATATATCTGCAGTCATGTTACATATTTGTTAGATTTAGACAAACATAAATTCAAATTAAAGTTAGGTTACCTCTTGGCTTATAACCAAGGTATGCAAAGCTTCGGCCTCAGGTGAGGTATTTAAATTTCTGCAATTGACCGTTTCTATACACACAAGGTATTTATAATTTTAAAAAATTATGCTTCTTGATAACTGGCCCTGTATGATATAACTAGGATCTCTAAATATAGAGAAGGCAGGAAACACGGTCCTTGAATAAATTAAATTTCCTGGATAAATTGGTCTTTTAATTTTGGATCAACTGCTTTTGATCATAACACTCATGTTCTTGACTACATTATAGCTTTATACTCTATAAGATAATTTTAGTTGAGTGTATAAAAAAATGGCAGCATCAGACACAATTAGTAATCATACTTCACAAATGTTAAGTTATTAGTTAAATGATAATAAAACACAAACAAAACAAAAACAAAAATCAAATATAAACATATGTGACCTATTAAAATACTAATTAGTGCTTACTCTGTGTGAAAAACACAGGACATAACAAACTTTGAAATGGATAGCCCGGACATAGATAGAGCACATATTTAAAATCGATCACGAATCAGCATCAACTTATAGCTAAAGAAGACTTGGATAATTGCGACACAACAATCATTAACAAATTCACGCAATTACATCACTAACTAATTAGCTTAGGTAACTGAAACAATTGTAATACAAGTTTAAATTACATTACATACAATCAAGAATCTACATATTCAATTGTCAGCAGGTTCAAGATATATAAAAACCCATAAAACACACTATAAAGACAATTAATATAAAATCTACTGATCTAATCCAGGTAAGGTGTTAAAAGATCAGAACTTTTTATATAAAAGCATCAAACCAAGCATAAAAGAACACACAACTACAAAATAATTACTGAGAGAGAGAGATAATACATCGATGATTGTTGCTCAAGGTGGGAAGCCAAAAGTTCTTCTTGAGTTTGAGTAGTAACTTTGAGATACAATGATAACCCGACCACGAGGCAGTATAGAAAAATAGAAGTATATAAATTAAGTTATAGGTTTTAATATTGTATTCTTTTCTGGAATCATGTACCAAGTAGCATTAGGAACAATAGATCCTTACTCAAGCATGAAGTGCAATTAGGGTTTAGAATTGAAATATCCCCAATTTAAAATTAAATGAAACTAATAATTTGAGTTTTGTAGCTCACTTATATACCAATTCGAGCTTTATATCTTCGAACAAATTGAACAGACTTCCACTCGAATGAATCGGTTTATCGATAGTAGAACTTCGGATAAATTAAATCAAGTTGAACATCTGGGGGAACTTCTGAACCTTCCGTGAACGATTTAAGACTTTCGGTGGAGGGTGAAGGGTGGAGGGTGGAGTGAGGAGGGAGGGAGAGACAGGGAGAGAGGGAGAGGGAGAGAGAGAGGTCGGGGTGGGGGTGAGACGAGAGAGAGTGAAAGTTTAATTATTAACTTAGTTTCTGAAAATGGGGGGAAGAATTGGTAAATGAGGGGGAACCTGAAAAACATTCCGCTAAGGGGGAATAAAATTGAAAGAGCGCGCCCTAATTTTTTTTTGGTAATTTTAGACATCAGTTATTAAATAACCGATGTCTTCAAATAACATAGACATCAGAAAAACACGGGATGATGTTATTGGTTCTTTTAAAATCAGTGGCAACATCAACCGATGTCTAATGTATGATGTCTATTCAACTTTTTCTTGTAGTGTAGATCTATACCATCTGCAACTGGTGGCTTGGAGACAGTAATTGAAGGTACAATTACTTTGCTGATTTGAACTTGAAGTTTCCCCCTCACTTGGTTCTCTCTCCCCCTTTTGTTATCATCAAGTTGAGGAGTTAGGCCTTGTGCTTTGGCCAGTTGCATGAGAAGATTTGTCTGAGTCTGTTGATTTTGAAGAAGGGTAGCCACTGAATTCTCAATAACTTGAACTCTATCTTCCAACTTGGCCAGCTTCTTTTCAGAATCTGATTCTCTCCTCAGTCTCAGTAATAGATCCTGCATGGTACCATATGGCATGACTAAATCCAGCTTCTCAGAATTATAGGTCTTCAAGTCAGCTATATCCTTTTTGAGTTCATCCACACTCAGATTCTGTCTTAATTGCTGGATCTTCATGAGATGTAGAGAGTCTAGGTGAGCTTGAAGAATATCCTTGGTACCAGCATCTGAAGTTTTCTGAAGGGCCTTTTGAATAGCCATAACCTGCTTAACCAAAGATACACCAAACTGTCCTGGTGTAGATTCCTTTGTCCATGCCCATTCAGGTAAATTTGGAACAGAACTTGGGCCTTCATCTCCCCCTAAGTTCATGCTTCCATCCAAAAAAACAAAGTCATCATCATTAGAATTTACTTCAAATTCTTCTGATGGCTCACCAGCTTGAGAAGGCATCCTATTGACAGCAGCTTTATCTCTTTGAAGAGATTTTGAAGTGTGTAATAAGTTCAAAGTCTATTCTGCCTCCACATTGCCCTGAGCAGCCAACAGTTGATAGGCTGACACAGGGTGAGTAAAAGTGTCAGCATCCAAGGAAATGTTATCAATTACAGCTTTGTAATGTTGCTGAAATTGTCTTTCCTTTTAAGCATCAGTCACAATCATTGACTCACTAGCAATGGCTGGATCCACCCTTATAGCTTCTGTACCTGCTTTTCTCTCAAAATCTCTCTTTTGTTGCATCAGGGTCTCACCCTGGCTCCCCACCCTCACACCCTCACCTTCACCTACTAAGGTGGGACTCCTCTCACTCACTTTTGCCAATCCTGAATAAATGGATTGCTGATTTTCACTCTTTTCCTCTCCTTTTGCCTGGGAGCAACCCAGCCTCTCACTCAATGCACTCTCCTCTCTCAGTCCTAAGAGTGACTGTACAACCACTAAATCTTCTGCACTTGAAATAATTGAGGTTTGAAGTTGTGCAGAGATACTCGACGGATAAGTGATATCCTTCGAGTGAGTGGTAATGCTATTCGACGGATAACTGCTGTTAGGCTTATCCGTCGGGATATAATCACTATTCGACAGATGAGCAATATCCATCGAGATAGTGGAAATGAATGAGGTGGGAAGAGAAACTATTGTTGACTCTGTGTTGATTGAAGATATTTGGGGCACAGATGTCACAATAGAATCTGAAAGAATTGGCAAGTGAGCCAACAAATCATCTAAAAGATGATGCTCACTTGGACTAGATTTTGGCTTCCCCAACAGAGTTAAAGAAGGGGAATCAGGAATTGAAGTGTTTATCATATCCACTCCCAGAGAGTTTGTTGGTGAGTATGGTGTTTCAGATGCTTCTATTATTAGAGATTTTGGCTGTGACTCCACATTTATTGGAGCCACATCAAACTGAATTTGATAGAGTGCATGGACTGTGTCTTTAGCACCATTTTGCACTGTGTGTGTGCCCTGTACATCCCCAAAGGTCTTAGATTTCTTCTTTCTTGTGTAAGTTTGGGGTGAGCTTGTGTCCCTAACCCTTTTGGCCTGTGCTCTTGGCTGAGAGCTTTGTTCAATAACTGCATCCTTTTGGGATGATGTAGCTAGAAGTGAGCTTTTATCCTTTTTAAGCACTGCAGTTTGTTGGGAAACTGCAGTGTGGCTAGGCTGGGATTCACTCAACTCTCCATCCTTATTCTTGGGGTTTCTTTGATGTTCACCCCTTCCCTCACCTGACTTTCCCTCCTTCATACTCCCCTCTTTTGCTTTTGTGGATTTTACAACTGGTATCTTTTGAGAGATACCAGAGGGGGTTTTCTTTGATTTACATTTGGTGAAACAAAGTTCTTGGAAACAGACCCATACTTCTCATTTAGCTTGATTAGTTTGGATTTGCTAATGGGCTTGTTTACAGCCGACGGATGAGGATTTTCATCTTTCGACGGATAACACTTTTTGTTATCCGACGGATAACACTTTTTGTTATCCGACGGATAGTCCTCATCATCCGTCGAGTCTACATCTGTCAGCAAACCATCTACCAAATTAAGTTGTAGTTTCTCTTTATTCTTTTTCCAGGCTTCATCACAAAAAGACTCAATTCCTTAAACTTTGGTGAGCATGGACATCCTTGGATGTTTTCCATGCTTTAATCACCTCTTGTTCACGCTCGAGCTGCTTCTTTAAAATCTCTTCCTTTTTCAAGGACTCAGTTAATTCCTCCTTGGCAATCTTACACTCAATCCTTAGTTTCTCAAAATCAATAAACCGAGACTCAAACACATTATTCCTCTCATTAAAAAACAAGTTGTTTTCTATAATTTTAGCATTTTCTTTAGTAAGAGACTTAAGTGTAACATACAAATGATATAATTCTATAGACATGTCATTTATGGCATCATTACACTAAGATTTAGATAAATGTGCAAGGTTTGTAGTAATTACCTGATTGCTTGAGGAACTTGTCTCTGTTTCATCAGACTTGGCCATTAGGGCTAGATTGACATAGCTGACATCTTCATCTTCATCCAAACCATCTGCTGCCCAGTCATTCTCTTGTGTAATAAAAGCCCTTTCCTTTTGTTTGAGTAGATCAAAGTATTTTTGCTTATATTCCACAGACTCAAACCTTTTCTTACTGGAATCTGACTTTCTACACTCATTTGCAAAATGCCCTGCCAAGCCACATTTGAAACATTTAAATTTTGACTTATCCACCATGTTTCTATTTGGCTTGGCTGCTCCAAAGTTCTTCTTAAACTTGAGCTTGGCAAATCTCCTAGAAAGAAATGCTAGGTGCTCATCAATGTCCTCCATGTCATCTTGACTCAATGAATCTTCACTTTCTACTGCAATCCCCTTACCCTTGCTTTCACAGACCTTAGAAGTTGACTCAACAGCTTCCATCTTCACTTCCTTCTCCTTTTCCAAATCAGCAACTAGTGCAATGGATCCTCCTTTCTTCTTTCCTCTCTCCATCCTTTCATCCTGCTCTATCTTAAGCTCATAGGTCTTCACGATGCCATACAGTCTCTCCAAAGTAAACTCTTTATAATCTTGTGAGTTTCTTAATGAGACTGTCATTGGTTTCCATTCCTTTGGAAGAGATCTAAAGAATTTCAGATTAGAGTCTTTAGTCTGATAGACTCTTCCATGCAACTTAAGAGCATTTAGTAGTTTCTGGAATCTACTAAAAATGTCAGTGAGTGACTCACTTTCCTCATTGTGAAAATGCTCATATTGCTGAATCAAGAGCTGCATTTTATTTTCTCTAACTTGCTCGGTGCCATCACAGATTATCTGTATAGTATCCCAGACTTCCTTGGAAGTTTTGCAGTTATAATGTTGTCAAACATGTCTGCATCAACTCCATTGAACATAATGTTCATGGCCTTTTTATCCTTCCTGACTTGTTCAATGTCAGGATCAGACCATTCGTGCCTTGGCTTGGGAACTGATGGCTTGTTTCCTGTTGCAGCTCTCATTGGAACATGAGGACCTCTTTCTATGCAGTCCATATAGGCCTCATCTTGAGAAAGCATATGAAGATGCATCTTTACCTTCCAATGATGGTAATTATCTTTATCTAGAAAAGGAATCTTGACTTCAACGTCTTTCTTGTTCATCTTGCTGAATTGTTTTGATCTTTAAACTCTTTGTAGATTAAGAGCTTGCTCTGATACCAATTGTTAGTCCCTTAACAATATAGCAAGAATTACAGAAGGGGGGTTGAATGGAATTCTTGAACCTTTTTCTCGAAATAAAAATGTTCAACTCGAATATAGATATAAGTGTTTTGATTTTGCACAATACGGAATAGAAACTTAATTGAATCAAAACATAAGTAATTAAAAACAAGAGTCTTTAAAAACTTTCTGGTGGATTTAAACAATTCCACCAGAGATATATATGATATATCGAGAGGACTCTGTATGCAAGAATGCTCACAGCTGCTTACAAATCGAACTACTGAGAATACAGGGAAATGCTAAGGATTTTGCTTACAAAGATTTCTCTCTTTTTGTATCTGAGTTCTCTTCTTTTATTTGCTACGTTCTTGGTTTATATATTACCAAGATTACAAAGTCAAAAAGACTAAATAAACATAAAAACTATCAGTCTTAAGCTTTGCTACTTTTCATCCTCTATTACCCAGTTAATGGGCTTCCACAGTAGATTTGTATACATCTCGACGGCTGTGCTCAGTATTCACTGTTCAACTGCTGTTTGAATTCTTTATATGATCATCTGTTGGACTTTATGAATATCCGTTGGATATATGATCATCCGTCGACTTTCAGAACATCCGTTGATGGCTTTGTTGATCATCCGTCGACTGCTATATTAAACATCCGTTGATAGTCATTTAATCATCCGTCGATGGCTTTGTTAATCATCCGTCGGTAGCTATTTTGGCACTTGACTTCATTTCACTTATGCAGAATTACAAGACATCATTTATATACAATTAATCAACCTATTCTGCATATCTAGTTAAAGTCAATATGACTTATAGGCTACTACAGAATCTATACAAAGATGTATACAGAACTGTGCTACAGACTTATTATTACATAAGCTACTCACTCGATGGATAATAAGTTAACATCCGTCGGGACTATAATGAGTTATCCATCGGGACTATAACTCTTATCCGTCGAGTGCTACATTATTTCACTAAGTAAAATCTACTTAGATGTTTTGTTTATGAAATCATTAAGTACACAACATATGCACAACAGTTGATCTAGTGTCGAGAGTATATCTGTTAAGCATCCACACACGCACGTTTCTGGTTTGTGAGTTGGCTTGTGGGATTTATTTGATAAGTGGCATTTTATACCACTTAGAGCATCTTATAACGGCTTGAATTGGTGTCTTGAACTCGATTATTTTGTGTATTTGACGCGTTTTCGAGTGTTTTTGTATTTCAGGGTATAACTTGCTTAAATATGAGGATATCATCAAAATAAGCTTTAGGAAGTGCTTGGAATTAGTCTCGGGGAGTTGTGCGAAGAATTCAGCAAAATCAGAAGCAAAAATTGGATTTTTCCAGAAGGCTTGCAGGCGCCCGCCTGGAAGGAGCAGGCGACTGCCTAGTAGCAGGCGCCCGCCTGGAAGAAGGAGGCGGCCCGCCTGGGTGCGGAAAATCAGATTCTGGAATTTATAATTCGAGTATAATTGGGCTTCTGTTGGCACTGGTTCTTCTGGACTCTTATATAAACCTATTTGGGAGACGTTTTCAACAACAAGTAACAATGAAGAAGATGAAGAAGACCGTTTTAGCACGCAACAACGAAGAAGAGGAAGCATACGTTTATCTTATGATTCTTTTAATTCGTTGTAACAGTGGATGCTAGTTTTCTTTACTCTTTGAACCTTAATACTCTTGTGACGTACTCTGTTTTTATTAAGTATTTTTATTAGTTTATATCGTTGTGTTATTATCATGTTTTCATATGAACCCATGATGACAAAGAGTTCTATTATGGGCTAATCGTGATCATGGGATCATAGCGGATTTACTATGTATTTTTTTAGTTAATTGTTTAATACCTTGGTATGTGATGCTTGTATGATATCTAGCATAGGTTGTGCTTATTCGTCTTATGTGCATCACGAACATGTAAGATAGCCTGTTAATCTCTTGTGAAGCGATAGTGAATCTTAAGATTTAGAACTTTCCATGTTAGCATAGGTTCATGTATTGTATGCATGATTAGTGGGTAACTCTAACCATTTTACTTACCCTGTGTAATCATAATGAATAACTTGCGCTTAAATTGTTATGTTGTCAAATTCTGTAGACATATAGGGTCTCAACATAATTGATGCCTATTCAGCTTCTATCTTACTTGTGGATGCTTGGTAGAATGGTATTCGTACAACGAAAGTTGGCGTTTATTAGTTTCGTGTTGTTTGATTAATATCATCACCATTACATGCTAAGGGTAATAACAATAACTATTGAATGAAGTAGTAATGAAGTTATAATCTCATGTGTGTTTAATATTGTTAATTTAAGTGTTTTATTCTCGTAGTTAATAAGTTAATCAACCTTAATTGTTATTGTCTTGACAACTTGAAGAGTAATCATACATTGGTGAGTAAGTGTTATTTAAATATAATTAATCAGAGTCTCTGTGGGAACGAACTAGAAATCATTCTATATTACTTGCAAACGTGTATACTTGCGTGATTTATTTAGCGCATGCTTTGTGCCTAACAAGTTTTTGGCGCCGCTGCCGGGGACTCGGTGTTAATTTGTTTAGTTTATGTACTTTCCATCAGTGGTCATTTGGATTCATTGATTAAGACTTATTACTTACTGCTTCCGGTTTTGTTTCAGGTACTCTAGCGAGCATTTATGCAAACACGTTCTCGCACCCGCAAGAGAAATCTAGATACGACTGAGGAGACAGATACAACTCTTGACTTTCCGGAGAAGATAGTTTTTGAAGATTCGGATAAAGAGAGTGAAAAGAAAGAACCTGTAACAATGGGTGATCGTATAGTTCAAGCTGATCCAACCCTTATGGACTTTTCTCGGCCTAAAATTGATGACATTCAGTCAGCATCATGCATCCGGCTATTCAGGCCAATACTTTTGAAATCAAGCCGGGCACTATTCAGATGATGCAGAATTCTGTTTCTTTCTAGGGTGCTGCGACTGAATATCCCAACATGCATATCAGGAATTTTGTCGAGATCTATAGTACTTTCAAATATAATGGTGTTACTGATGAGGCTATCAAGCTGAGGCTTTTCCCATTCTCTCTGAGGGACAAAGCTAAGGACTGGTTACATTCTTTACCAGCTGGGTCCATCACTACTTGGGAAGATCCCGCGCAAAAGTTTCTGGTGAACTTCTATCCAATGGCCAAGAATGCAGCTATAAGGAGTGCTCTTACTCAATTTGCGCAGCAACAAGGAGAATCAATGTGCGAAGCTTGGGAGCGCTACAAGGAGATGTTAGAAAGTGTCCACATCATGGTATGCCTGATTGGATGGTGATTACTGGTTTCTACAATGGTTTGGGGGCCCTATCTAGGCCCATGCTTGATGCAGCTTCTGGAGGCACTTTGTAGGCCAAAAGTTACACTGAAGCCTATAATCTCATTGAAACTATGGCTGCAAACGAGTATCAAAACCCAACTTAAAGGATGATGCCTGGGAAGGTAGCAGGTATTCTTGAAGTTGATGCATCTATAGCTATTGTAGCGCAGCTCCAAGCACTGTCTATGAAGGTCGATTCTTTAGCCAACTATGGAGTTAATAAAATAGCTATTGTCTGTGAGCTTTGTGCAGGCTCTCATGCTACGAATCAGAGTTCTCTTGTTAATGAATCTGTTCAGTATGTGAATAATTATCAGCGACCGCAGCAGCCTGTGCCCGCTACTTATCATCCTAATAACAGAAATCATCCCAATTTTAGCTGGAGCAATAATCAGAATGTTGTTCAGTAACCATATCAGCAAGCTGCAAGTAAACAGTTTAATCCACCTGGATTCCAGCTACCTCAACATATGCTCAAAGGCAATATCCTCAACAAAGAGGCTGCTCCACCTTCTAGTGCTGATTTTGAGGAGTTAAAGCTGTTGTGCAAAAGTCAGGCTATTTCTATCAAGACCTTAGAAAATCAAATTGGACAAATAGCCAATGCCTTGCTCAATCGTCAACCTGGCATACTTCCCAGCGATACTGAAGTGCCATGCAGGAAGGAAGCTAAAAAGCAAGTCAAAGTTGTCACCTTAAGGTCTGGAAAAGTTGCTGATGGTGAAAAAGCAAAAGATGGAGAAGTTGAAGTTGTAGATGAAGAAAAAGCAAAAGGAGAAAGAGGGGGAACCAAGGAAGACTACTGTTGAACACACTCTACCTGAGGGTAATACAGGGGAAAACAACTTTATCCTCCACCACATTTTCCTAAGAGATTGGCAAAACAAAAGCTGGACAAGCAATTTGGTAAGTTTCTGGAGGTGTTCAAGAAACTTCACATCAACATACCTTTCGCTGAGGCTCTGGCGCAAATGCCTAGTTATGCGAAATTCATGAAAGGTATTCTTTCAAGGAAGGTGAAACTGGATGATCTTGATAACATTGCTCTAACGGAAGAGTGCAGTGTCGTGCTGCAGCAAAAGTACCTCCAAAGCTTAAGGATCCAGGTAGCTTCACTATTCCTTGCACCATTGGCAAGTTGTCATTCAACAAGTGCCTTTGTGATTTGGGAGCAAGTATCAA